>NW_016165652.1:0-26835 GCF_001687245.7 Rhagoletis zephyria | reverse complement strand
AAAGTGCCGTCAATGTCCGAATACAACGACCTGCTGCACCATTGCGTATGTCGAACTATCGTGTGCTCCGATTGGGCCAATGGATGTGATTTTCCAATATTACTATGCGTTAAAGCTTCCTTCAGAGACACGAAGATGAAGTTTTCCACGGCTTCATCTCAAATTACCACCGTTAAAACAACCACCAGAATCATTGCGCTTCTTGATAAGACATCTAAGGTATGTCCAAGACGAGTTTAGTCAAGATTAAAATTGTAAATGATAAGAATGAGGTCAAGAAAAAAATACTCAAAAAAGTAGGCGGAATATTTCTTTTCAGAAACTGGCTCAGCATATAGTCTATTAATTAGCTAGGTTGTTTTTCGAGGAATGCCTTGCCCTATGTATTACAAAATTACTAGCTTTTAAAACAAATGGGAAAAAATTTTATTATTATTATTATAAATTTTTTTGATGATACTGATTGTTAAATTTCTAAAATTACCTTTTTTTACTAAAACACTGCACTTTTTTAATAATTTTTTAATAGGCGAAAAAGTCAATTTATATGAATCAAACGCGCTGAATGTAATTTCTAATCATCACGGCTTTAAAGTTCAAATATCAAGCGTAAATATGTAAATATGTTCGTAAAAGCTTTTCAATCTATTTGGATTTAGTTTTCGGCTTTAGAATACTAAACTTTATTCTATTTTATTTTACTTTCAATAAGAAATCCTTTTATATATTATTTACTATTCAATTGATGCACCAATTTATTTCTTAATTTTCAATTGTCTTTTTTGCGTTTGCTTCAACTTTTTTCATTAGTCACCAGTTTTTTGTATTAAAACACTTTTTTCAGTACGAAACTGGCATTTTTCGCCGATGTTGTAAGAGTTTTTTTTTAAATAATTTCAGTCCGATTTCCTCTTTTCGTTTGTANTTGCTTCAACTTTTTTCATTAGTCACCAGTTTTTTGTATTAAAACACTTTTTTCAGTACGAAACTGGCATTTTTCGCCGATGTTGTAAGAGTTTTTTTTTTTAAATAATTTCAGTCCGATTTTCTTCTTTCGTTTGTGTTTTTAGTGCAAATCTCTCAACCATCGTTAAATTATTGCAAATTTACACTTTTCATCATGCCGAGCAAACGTGTGTTAATTTCCGAAGAATGTAAACAAATAAAATTTCACACAAATTTTTAAGTTAAATACACCGAGTTAATAGTACATAAGCGAGAAATTCTTGCCAAGCCAGCAAAAGTATAATGCGCCATCCGCCGCGCTCAGAATCAGAATCTGACTGAAAATTCTTATTATGATTATTTTATATCAAATTTCACAGCAGCGGCAACTAAGCATTCGCTGTAGCTGCAGCAGAAACGCCAACTGCGACTGCGAATGCTGAAGCGTACCGGACATTTAAGAGAAGGAATATGAAGAGGAGAAACCCCGGCAGTGGCGTCAATCACTAAAAGTGACGGAACGTTGCTAGAGCAGACCCCACAATCGACNGCGTACCGGACATTTAAGAGAAGGAATATGAAGAGGAGAAACCCCGGCAGCGGCGTCAATCAGTAAAAGTGACGGAACGTTGCTAGAGCAGACCCCACAATCGATCGAGACTGGGCTTAAACCGAAGATAGAATCAGCGTCGTATGACCAGCGGCTACTCGGGCAGCGCACAATGAAATGAGATGTGCAAAAAAAGTGAGACAGCATAGAATGAAACGATAACTCACTGACTCGCATTTAGTCCACTAAAATAGCATAGCGAAGGGGCGAAGGAGGGGGCGTCATTTATAAGATTATTTTATAGGTGCATGATGTGACTACCGGCGAGCTGCCCGGCGCGCTAACTAGCAATTAAGATGCCATCCAACATACGAAAAGGGGTGTAACATAAAAAAATGTACAAGCGCGCCAAAATCCGCGCACCACTCCGCGCGCTGACAGTAGGTATTTTATAAATACATACATATACTCGTACAGGTGGTTGTGTCTTCTGGCGGCGTATCGCATTATCGTCGCGTTGATATCAAAATCAGTTAATTATGCCGTTGTTGTGCGTGCTCACAGTACCGAATCAGCAGCAGATACATACATTCATTACAGTCGCATAACCTAGCTAGAGCTAAGTCGCACAGTGTTCCATTTTTGAACAAAGGGTGACATAATAAAATATCTCTAGAACGAGAAAAGAAAGTGAAAAAAATTTAACGGTATTTTAAAGATTTTTAGATGGATAATTGGCTCGTTGGATGGTAGAAATACCTTGACCTTTAAAATGGCCTCAAATATAGAAGGTTTTAGATTTTTTTCTTTTTTTGACCTAAAATCAATCTGCAATGTGCTTTTTAAAAAGTTTTAAATGCATATTATTGCTGTTTTGTGTCGTGCGAATACAATGCCATCGTGTTAAGAAAAGAAAAATTCATTTTAAATTTTCTTTTTAGTTCATTACAAGCTATTTTAAGGTCAAAAAAAAAGAAATCCAAAATTGAAGGTCGGATTTAAGGTGAAGGTAATTTCTCGTTCAATCATATCTTTATAATGTTCTTAAAACTGAAATTTTATATTTTTTGTTTATTTTCGACCCTAAAACAGCTTTTAAATAATTAAAAAAGTATTAAAAAGGCGTTTTCGGTTCTTTCAACCATGAAAATAGATCCCTTGACGCAAGAACAGCGAAAACATGTTTTAAAACTTTTAGATAGTTCAATGCATACTGGTTTCAGCACCCAAAGTAAAATACTTTAAAACCTTCTATATTTGAATGTCATGGTAATTATTTTATCCAAGGACACGATTTTTTTCTGAATTGTCTATCTGAAAAAATACCGCTACATTTCCTTCGCTATCTCTTCTCGTTCTCGAAATATTTGATTTTGTTCTTTTTCCTAAAATATAACACTGTGTGCCGCCTCAGATGACGTCGCTGTTGATTCTCTGTGGCGTCGTTCGTATGTTGTGAGTTGTTAATTTAATTTGTGAGCAATGCGCATTGCTTCTGGAATCTTAAACTATACCTTCACTTTGGTTGCTTACTGACTTATGTATATGCAGACTTTGAGCTCCGTATGATTTTAAAATTCATTTTTTATGCAGTTTATATGGAAATGTAAATACTTATTTGCTTTTGTGGTAGGCAATAGCACTGCTTATGGTGCTTACTCTTTAAATGGTGCGTACACGCTTTTAGCGGATTTTTCTAAATTTGAATTTGTTTATGCAAATAGTTTATTGAATCACACGTTCTTAGCGTACGGCTCTTTTATGGAACGTAAAATGAAAAGAACTTTTATTTCGTAATTGTTCAATGTGGTGGGTGGAATTTTTTTCTCAATCAAAAAATTTAACTGTCCCTCATTGAGCGCTATGTCGATAACCTGATCACGGATATGTAGATCGTATAAAGATCGGCTTTTTACATTTTTCTTCGTATCTTTGGACGCATGGGACTTATAGTTTTAAGGTTATAGCTGATTAAAAATTGCTTACAATTGCTTACGGCCACCAAACCATGATAACGTAGATCAGAATGGGACACACAACCCCTGTGTGCATCTAGTTCACAATGTGAGGCTTCAAGCCCCATTTTTTCGATCACTGATTAACAGGCATATAGGTCAGTTATAGCTTTCTTGCTACGCTCGTCTACATCGCGCAGTTAAGCTAACTTTCCGTCAAGAATAATGCCCTTCTTTAGAAAAAAATCAGCGTAGTACCGTTCAAGAAAGGAGGTTTTCGTTTTTCTTGTAAAAAAGAACCAAGACTCTTTTTGCCGAATTTGCAGTAAGGCCTCCTTCTTTGAACCGAGTATCCAAGACAAGTAAGGCGCCTTGAACCAAGTCACATTGGGGTGACAACAGAGTTAGATTCGAAAGGAGTGGGGAAAGGACACCGCACTGCAAGGTGCCGAGGTTTGCGTATCCTGCTGCGGATACCTCCCCCATCTCCTAATATATATTTCTGTTTCCTAGAAAGCGACGAACAAGTTCTACCAGAGGGTGATCAATCCTAAGGCGAGTTAGGGTGTGGAGAACAGCCCCCGGGAGATCATTATTGAAGGCCCTCCCGATATCTAGGAACACGCCTAGTGCAAATTCCCTAAAAGCCAGTGCCCTTTAATGTATCTAACAGTAATATGCAAAGCCGTATCTAAAAACCTACCTTTGCAATGGGCATGTTGAATTAAGACAAGCAGTGGACATAAAACGTCATATGCTGACTGAAGCTCGGCAGGGCAAATACCGTTCCAAACTAGATATTTGTAGGGTTGGAAGGACTTTATGGCCCAGTCTGACCATTTTACATCAATGAACCCCGCTGACACCAACTAGCATAGAGAGGTAATAACATCGGTGCTAGGTTCCGCAGTACACCCGTAGGAGGCATCTTTATCCTTTGCTGCTTCGTAACATTTTTCATCGCACCAATTATTCGTTCGGGGTCACTAAAAACCGACTACTTCATCGTAGTAAATGCGATTCCACTGCCCGCATTTGCCGATTAGTTGAAGAGCATTGAAATTGCCAACTACTATTTTAATGTCTTGACAGGAGCAGCGCTCGTATATGCGCTCCAAACGCTCATAGAAGAGATCCTTTGACACTTTATCACGCGCTTTATGAGCGCCAATGACCGAGATGTTGTAGAATCTCGCTTTGAAGCGGATTTTGGTGAAACTCTCGTACACTGGGTGGAACGACAGTACTCGGCAATGGAGTCTCTCTCCCACCACAAATCAAATTCCGAATTTGCGCTCCTTTGCGCGGCAGCATTTTTTGCCTTGCCACGTCCATCGCTTTTCTTGAATAGCGGTGATGTCAGCCTTTGTCTTTCGAGAATATTAAACAGTCGAGCAAGTGGGTTCATCTTCTTACAATTAGCTCGCTTTCGAACGGGTGTTCGTTGCTACCCAGAGGATACTTAGTGTAAATACTGGAAGTCATAAGCTGCCTGAACCGGATAGCATAATGATAGTTTTGGCCGCTCCCTGGTGTTCGTCGAAAGAGTGCTCTACTTTTCAATTGCCTACCAGGCCCTATAAGTATAAAAGTGAAAATTTTAAATAAATTAAATTTTAAATTTTGTTGTGATTATATAAATATATATATATATACATTTGTATATATATGTACACTAAATATCGCTAGCTTAGAGTGAAAAGTCCACTTTTTTGATAACTCATATTTTAATATAAGAAGCAAGAGAAATTAGAAATGCATCATTTGTAAAGGAGAAAGTACTTGTTTTATTTTATTTTTCTTTTCGTTTTTTATTTAATGAAAGATAAAGTACAATAGAAAGCACTGTAAATCCGATAAGGCCAACATATCACGAAATATTTTAATAAAGATCGAATCCATCTGATTCGTACGGAGTCTTCCTTTGCATTAAATATGAAATATTTTGTATTCAAAGTTTTGTAAAATACTTGAAAAAAGGGCTGTAAGAAGTTTTTTTCCTCTCCTGTAAAATTTGTTAACCTGGACTTAGCAACTTTTCGCTGTAAGCTAGCGAGATTTACTCAAGCGCAATTATATCTTTGTTTATGTACATATGTATGTATATATACTAACCAAAAGTATTATTCACTAATCAAATGCAAAAATATGGCAATTTAAGTAATTAACCATTCTAAACCGAAAGAAACAAAACAGATTTACACACTTGATAAACAGGCTATAAATCTCAAAATGAAATGATGTCACTAAAACATAAAAAGTTTGGTGATATTCATACAAAAAAAAACAATATCGTATTGATTGGGAATATTAGCGAAACTAGTGCGTAGTTTTTTTCTCTTTTTATGTAATATAAACATTTCTCAAATAAATGTTTTATTATTTTTTGATTATTTTTCGGCTTTTTTTCTTTTTTTAATGACTTCTTTTGCCTTTTTTCGATTTCTGGTGCCTTTTCCTGCCTATTTTGCTATTTTATTTTGCCTTTTCTATAAGTTTTTAGGTCTTAAAAATCCGTTCCCTGATCATAAGCAATCGTACCCCACAAATGGTACATTAAACTAAAGCCAACCTACCTACCTAACCTGTTATGCCTTGTTTATTATTATTCATATTGAAATTTAAAATAATAATGTCGTGATATTCAAAATAAACAAATTACCCGTAAATGGCAGGTAGATTTCATCGAAAGACAAATCTTTTCGCATTAATCCATATAATAAATTGTTACAATTAAAATACATTTATTGCTCAGAGTTCCAAGTCCACTAACAACTCATCGAAATAAACCAAAGTAAAGCAGATGCTACGGGAATACTAAAATCGAAATTGGATTGTAAATTAAATGGACTTTACACTTTATACCGTAAAGTACCTGTTGATAAGCTGACGTCAGTGCATGCAAGAATTGTGACAGTGCAGCGTCAGCATGACAATATAGAATTTTAATATTTAGCTGACAACGGCCCAGGGCACAATTTCAACAAGAGAAAAAAAAAGAAGTGTGTTACTTGACTATTTACATATGAATATATGACTGGCCTGTGTCTGCCATGTGCGAAAATTCACAAAATAAAAGGCAAAGCGAAACAAGAATTTTGTATGTATGATAAAAAGTAAAAAAGCTTGTAAAACTAAATTAAATACTTATGTGCATGTTTATCAGTATGCTGGCAAGAAGAAGTGGAATACAACGGATATCAACGATTTGCTGATGCTTCAGCTGAAGTGCTCATGGAACCAATAGAATAATCGAATTTCCCAACAAAGTTTTGTTAAGCATAATTGGAAAATAAATTAAAATTAAATAAAAATAAGAACAAATGAAAAACAAAGACGTTCAATTTAAATTAAATTTTGAAATTTTCAGTCCTTAACCGGTTAAAGCATGGTTGGAAAATTGCAAATTAAAATAAAACTAAATGAATAAACACTTTGAATTTAAACTAAAAAAAAAAGTTAGTAAAAAGCTATAAAAAATTTCAGGCAAAAATTGTGGTAGTTGCCAGTATTTCATGAAGCGAAGATACGAAACCATAGTTTACGATAAACATAAAATATAAACGTACTACAAAAATTGTATGGACACATTTGCACGTAAGGCATATAATTTTGTTTCAATTAAATATGTATATGTACGTATGAGGAGAGCATGAGGAATGATGAAAAACAAACAAAAATAACATTTTTGCCAAAATTTCGTACAAAATGTTCTCACAGGAAACTTCGAGAAACAAAAAATTTTTATTGAACAAAAACTTGCACATTGGGTGTATCAGCAAAAAAGTATTGAGATTTTCGTTAGCTAGACCGGTTTGAAAATATTTCCAAAAATTTCATTATTTTGATTCCGTTGATCACATTTTTAAACCCTTTTATGCAGACTTTTTAGCTTAAAAGGTGATTTTATAAAAAAAAAATATTTTAAAAACTAATTTTATTTATAAAAAAAACTCGATTTTGTTACTTATTTTCAAATAGGTCCAGGGGCCGCCTAAAAGGGTTAATTTGACCCTTACTTCAAGAAACTCTGCAAAAAGCAAATTTGGAAAGTCGTTAGAGGATTGATATATTCTAGAAAATTGTTCTTCGGAAAAAACTTCATGCCACCAACGTAAAAGTCTCTATAAAGTTAAAGCAAAAAATCTATGCCAAGGAGGAATAACAGCCAAGCTCAGTTTAAAAAAAAATAAAAATTGTNCTCTATAAAGTTAAAGCAAAAAATCTATGCCAAGGAGGAATAACAGCCAAACTCAGTTTAAAAAAAATAAAAATTGTAAAAAAAACAAGTTTTTATTTCTTGATTTTCTATTTTAATTTTTTAGAGACTTTTACTTTGGTGACTTGAAGCTTATGCCTGAGAAGACCCCTAGTAAAATTTTCCGAAGAATTTTCTAGAATATATGAATCCTGTAACGGCCTTCCCAATTCGCTTTTTGTGGGGTTTCTTGAAGTAAGGGTCAAAACGACTCTTTCAGGCGCGAGCGAATAGGTTAAAATGTTCTACGAAAATATTTCCCATGAAATTTTACTACATATGCCTTAACCTTTAGTTTCGCTCAGACATTTATTTTAACCATTTTTTCGACTTATTTGAAAACTACTCGGCCTAAGTTCATGAAAACTTTACGGTTTTAGTTTTATAACGACTTTTACGTTGGTGCCATGAAATTTTTGCCCGAGAAGACCCCTAGTAAGATTTTGTGATGAATAATTTTAAAAGATTTGTTATTAAGTCGAGATTCAGAAGTTGCGCTTTTTTTTAACAATCTGGACAACCTAACAGGCTACCACTTCAACCCAATCTAACCTATTCAATAGTTGGCCAGAATACAAGTTTTATTGCGTTACCGCGACAGTCGGCATTATGCCACAATACTCTTTTGGAGAACTTTCTGTTATTACAACAACAACAGACGGTTGATTACAAAGAACTCCCCGATGAGCTGCGAGCGTATTTTTATTATTCCAGATAATCCGGGTTTTGAAATAATTTTTGGGCTCGCGCAACTTAGTCTAGCCGCTGCAAGCTAAGTCAACTGCTACAGTACAAAAAATCGCGCTGACCTTTTGGGCTTTCTATTTCCATTTACGTTTTAGTTTCGATTGTTCCACAAAGCTCTGCTCCACACTCAGCAAATTCAGAGCGCAAACTATTTCTACCCAACTGCAATCCATCGGAATCATCGCCACTTCATATCTGAGATATATTTGCGCTGTAAGATAGCCTAGACATACCGATAAAAAAAACATTACACACTTTACAAAAAAATCCACAATGTATCGAATTCGCACACAAAGTAGCGTAGCGCGCACTTAACACTAATAAACGGATGCCGTTGTTCACTGCACGCGGCATGCTGTTTGCGAATATTTTCAACATTTGTTTTTTACTTTTTTTGCTATTTATCGACTGTGTTTTAGCCAACTGACAGATTTTTTCAACCAGACAAGGCACACTTAAAAGTGTATGTATGCATGTTCGTGCCGGCGCGCGCCATCAATCGCCGCATCATTTCCTATACACATGCCATTTATTTGCTAATAAACCCAATTATGCTTTTACTAATTTCATTATTGAACCAAACGCGGAACACCCTTTGATAAATTGTTATTACATTCTTAACAACGGGGCGTATAAGTAACACCAAGAAATGTATTTGATACAGTACATAAATATGTATGTAGCTGGTGAACAATTAATTGACTCCACATTGCATTCAAATGTTTACATACATTAATATACATATGTATTTACATCGATACATAGATGTATGTATGTATGTACATAAAGTTATGAAAAAACATTGTTTAAATACGAACCGGTTTTCCAAATGCCGGCAAAGTCAGTACATACGTCAATTGTAACTTTGCCGCATGCCGGTTGTCCTTGCACTGAAAACTATTTCAAGTGCATGGACGCATCTCGGTTGGCCTTTCTCGCCAACACATGCACATGACACAAAATGCGATAAAATAGTAAAACAACTGATGAGAGATACATGCAATGCAACGGTAAAAATATCTCAAGGTTACCAATTAGGCAATGCATTGCGTAAAAAAATCCCCATATGAAAGTAAATTGTAACTACGTTGAGAATTAAGCCAAAAGCGAAATGTGGTCTACATATAAAAATACTTAATAAGGCAGGCAGTTAATGAAATTCCGTTATAATATTTATATGGAGTTTTGATTGGGAGCAGTTTCAACAATATGTCCGCTAGGAAATTTTAAGAAAAAAAAATTAATCTAGCAATGATATTATGGCTTATTAACATTTTATTTTTAATATTGTTATTAATAAACATAATCGTGGTACAAAGCTCAATAACAATATTAAAAATAAAAATTCATTTAATTGTTCGCCGAGCTCGAAAAGGCGAAACTTCAACCCCATGATTGAGTTTTTGAAGCGGTCATATAAGCGCTGACCCCATCCCCCGCAAGACCTAAAAAACAGATTTGCATGGTGACTTCGATGCCAAAGTAATCAATGAGGGGATCTCTGGTCCGCTAATGGGCTGTAACCGATGTACTTCTCTACGCCTGAAAAGCTTGTTAGGAGTTGTACTCTTACTGGCTTTTCCAAACGAACACAACTACTGCCCGAAATGCGTGAGTGCGAATAGATTTAAACGCCGAATAAGCACCCAAAATTTTTCCTAGGATATGAAATTCCTGCAAAAATTTTCCTGGACCTTCTTAGCNATGCGTGAGTGCGAATAGATTTAAACGCCGAATAAGCACCCAAAATTTTTAATAGAAGGATATGAAATTCCAGCAAAAATTTTCCTGGACCTTCTTAGAGCGAATTGAGACCAGACAGTTGAAAAATAGATCAAATGTTCCCAATACGCAAAATATTAGAAAAGATCTTTAAAAGCCTAAATAACTATCAACATCATGGAAAGCACCCGTATCCGTGTACGGGAAAAGTGCCGCCTATGGTAACGGTGACAAAATATGTCTGCAAGCTCGGTAAGTCTAGGTTCAGACACGGAAACTTTTGTTGCGGCAACTCGAAGTTTGTCGAAGAGAGGGCGACGAGGAAAGGGGAAGGGCACCGAGTTCCTCGTGCTCGGGCAACACGCTTTGTGCTCTAGTTCGTCTAAGCATTTCAAGTTGGCGGTTCGCAGCTGACAACAACAATTGTGTGCAAAAGAGTTGCTCTGTGTGAATGCGACGGGCAACACCAAAAGGGAAGTTGCCGAAAATGAGCAACAAAAGTTTCCGTGTCTTAACTCAGTCTAATTGCTCATTTAAATACGGCGATTTTTGTTGCGGCAGCTCGACGTTTGTAGGAGAGAACGTAACGAGGAAAGGAAAGGGCGCCGAGTTCCTCGGTCAACACGAATAAACAACTCCACAGCTCGCTTCTGCTAAGCAAAATTTCTTTAGAAATTTACGACATGGTCAAGGATACATTCACTTTGACAGTGCTGGACAGATATGATTTGAACGTTACATCTCCCTGGATGACTAAGCGTCAGTCCTTATGATGAGTTCAGGGTCTAAAACGTCTTACTTGGAAGGTTGGACATCGAGCCGTTCGTAGACCATCCGTTTGACGAAGCACTATAGAAAGTGGCATTCAATAACCTACAATGCAATTCCTAGATATATTAGGTCGCCCTCCATCCATCAATATTGAGCAAGCTCAACTGCTGGATGAAGCCAAGTGCACCCTAGCAGAGCTCAGATCCTCGTGGTGGCACAGGCTCAACAGCTAGCTACCTTGGCTGAACCCAGATGCGACATAGACTTATCTAGCTTGCGTTCAAGGCCCTCAAAACACCCTGTCGACCATTTTCTCGGCCTCCGTCTTGCCGAGCCAGAGACCAATATGTGGTAAAATTAGCATTTTAACAGAGAAAATGTAAACTCGGGTTACGCCATCCAAGTTTTTTTTTCTTTGCGTAGAACACCTTTCCGCGTTGACGGCCTTGGGTCTCGCTTAGAAAAAATAACCCAACTCTGGCTACGCTGACGACAATAATTTTGCGCAGAACGCCTGCTCAGCTGCTCAGCATACAAGTAAAATATAAATTAATTTAAGTAACACATACATAAAAAAACCAAAGTCATAAGTATTCCAATTGCACCATCCGTGTCTTTGCCTGGGTAAAAGATTGTCGTAAGCGCCATTTTGACGATTTTTAGTTCAAAATGCAGTTATATATTTTGAAATAAGGTCTTTCGATTGGTGTTATCAGTTTTTAGATATCTCCTATAGTTTCCGAGATATTGACTATAATTTTTTCCATAATTTAGTAAAAATTTAATTAGTGATGCAGCCATATTGAACTAATCAATATCTTAAAAATGGCGTTGTCCATTTTCGGATATCTCCTTTTGTTACCACCGTCAGTCGAAGCAACCTGGTCACCGTTACACATTACGATATTATCAACGTTTCTCTGTAACAGAGTTCTTGTATACTCTTACTTAAAACGACATTTTTTGCTATCATATTCTTTTATTGTTCATATCCTTTATATTCTTGTACTTGTAGTATACATACAAAACTATAAAAAGCGGTTCTTAAAAGATCACACCACCTCTCGTTGTGAAAAAGGCGCACTAAATACACGAAATATTTTAAAGCGCTAAAAATCGCTTACTTAGTAAATTGCTGAAATTGTAAAACCGCTAGTTTTGTTAATTGTAATTAACATAGTAAAAACTACACTGAAGAACAATAAACGCTAAATAAAAGTTAAGTCGAAGTAGTGCTATTGAAAATTCGTATTTTTAATCAAGTGCGCTAACACCTTTAGTTTCCGAGATATGGAGTAAAAAGTATGGTTAATTTGGTAGAAATTTTGATCACATTTTGTCGTATTTCATACAAAGTGGCTGCCAAATTGTGGACAAATGACGCTTACGACAAAATTTTACTAAAGAAAATCCTTCATAAACCCAAAAGTAATTAACAATATACATTAAAAATTAAATAATTTAAGAATTTTGTGAACTAGTAACATTTTCCGAGACTTTGGAGAAAATCTATCTTCGCGTTTTTGAGAAATTGCATTCCAAACTTCAATCGCGATTTCCCACAACCTGCCGAAATTAACATACGACAATCTTTTACCCAGGCGACGATATGGAAAACACACATTAATCTAGATTATGTAAACAGAATATAATGTGCAATCGTGCACAATAAACGCCGACGTAATTCCATAGAATACGGCGCAATAATTCCAAATCAACTACATCTGTCGCCGTCGTATATATGCAGCCAACGGCGCATAGTTTTGTTTTTGTTGGGCATTTTTGTTGCTGTGTTTCCATCCGCCGGCGATTCTAGTTTGGCGATTTGATAAAATATTTCTGATTGTTTCTATTTCGCATTATAAATATTTAATGGTTTTAAAATGTTGTGAAATATATAAAATCTTAACTTTAGGCGTCATGGTTTAGTGTATTGCCGGGGTTACGTGCCAAAGAGCATATACATAGACACAACAAAAGATAAGTCTAAAGAAAACCACCAGCAAAAAAAGCGCTTGGTTAGTNGCATATACATAGACACAACAAAAGATAAGTCTAAAGAAAACCACCAGCAACAAAAAGCGCTTGGGTAGGTTGTGATAAGTGAGGTGGAGTGTGCGACGTTCAAGCAGCCAGACAAGCTGAAAAATTAAATATTGTAGTAAAAATATCGGATTGTCGTTATTGTAGAAAAGATTTTCTAATATTTTTGCATTTCCCTAGAGACTTTCGAGAGCTACTTGTCATTCAAGGCCAACTGGTTAAAACATACGAAGAAAAAACTAAAATGACCTCGGTGATCAAGTATATGTCGCTACTGACCACCTGCTCGGTGTTTGCAGCTTTAATCTCCATCGTTTGGCAAGCATTTTTGTCACTAAAGCAACTAAATAAAATAACTACAATACTCACTGGGCTCCTGGCTATAGAAAGTAGCTTAAAAAGACCACTCCAGGCGCCAAAGGTCGCAGTTGGTTACGGTGCTTGCACCGATTTGCTGCTCCATGCAACCGAATTTCTAAACTATACCAACGATTTGGTAAAGGGTATCGGTCCAGAATTTACAGTGAATGAGGTGAACGACAAGCAAGAACTATTGCAAACGTTTGCCTACTATTTCCAAAATGGTGCAGCTGCAGAGTGAGTAAATTTCTTTTAAATACAACTTAATATTTAGGTTAAGTATAACTACTGCATTCATGCTATTTTAATAGGCGGATTATGCCCAACACCGAACTTTTTCGGGAACTAATACAGATAGCCAAGTCTCGGCATCGCAATGGTATACAATGGTTTCTTGGCGGCAATGCGCCTCTAATGGGTACTCGTTTTCACTTGGAAGGAGCCAATGTGTTGCTGGGAGCGCGAATGTCACGGAAGCAAGTGTTTAGTATAATTAAAAAGAGCAATTATTTGAATAATTTTTATTCCTACATATACAGATTGCGTCGACTTGTGCCAGCGGATATAAAAATTGCAGGCGATGAAATTCCCGAGGATGACATCCATCTCATATTGGAATATAAGTCGGGCGACACATGGGGCCCGTTTAAAGCACCACGTGCCAACCGCTATATACTGCACAGCGATCAAAATAATCCACATTTGAACTCCGTTGAGCACTTCGACGCAGCTTTACGTAGTTTTCAACCACGTTTGCTAGTCATTAGTGGTCTACAAATGATGGATAGCTATAGGTTTATCCCGGGGGTGCGTGAAGCTCGTCTTCTCAAAGTCCAAGATCAAATCACTTCACAAGCACCAACGACATTGCAACATTTCGAAATGGCAAGCTATGTCGAAATTGAACTATTGCAACTTTTGCGTCAATATGTGCTACCCTATGTGGACTCATTGGGCATGAACGAGCAAGAGCTGGAAAATTTGCGTCAAGTACTTACACATGGGCGCACCACACTTGCAACTGATTGGAATCCACGAGTTGCTACCGCACTAGATCAAATGCGTTCCGTATTTCAAATATTGGCACAAGATTACTTCAGAAATGTTACTGGCTTGTCGCATAGACGCCTATTGACGCGCATACACGTGCACACTCTAGCCTACCAAGCACTGCTGACCGTACGTGATTCACGGTGGGAACGAACACAACTAGCTGCGGCCAAAGCAGCGCTTACTGCTCACCGACATGTTTGCCAAACAGATATGGTAAATTTGTATGTAATATGTATTGAGAATGGGATTAAATAAAATTTAAATTTCAGATCAATCCTGAAGCCGCATCACTAGTCTTAGATGACAGTTTTGCTACTACAGCAAAGGACAAGGATGCTGCTAGGCGCATACAGTTCAGTCCACAACAACCTGTGCCATGCTGGAATGAAACAATTGCTGTCAATCAGCAAAAATCATTACCCATCGAAATCTGTGTAGCACCAGTGTTAGTGTGCCGTGTCGCTAAGAAAACTGCTGGTGCTGGTGATAATATATCAGCCGCTGCTCTGTCCCAGCAATTATAAATTAATGAAAAGTAATGAATTACATATAACGAGTGCCCTCACCAACCGACTGCTGTAACCCAGAGTGACCTTATAAACATGATCATCCTGTGACCTTTAGAGGAGAGACTACATAAAAAAAACATTCCTTTTGTACTCCTCTATGCAAACATTCCTGTATGGCCAATTTTGACCTATTATATAATTGTTCCTTTATGTTATTTGATGTAAACTAAAAATTCGAAACGCTGCTATTTCCAAAAACTCCAAAAAGTTGAGTTGCAATATAGGCAATATTTGAATTTGGTTACCTACTGTAGCCCTTAGTATAGGCAAGTATGTACATATGTATGTTAGTTTGTGGTTGGTAATTGTTTTAGGACTAGTTGTATATCGGTTGGAGATTTTTAATATTATTTAGACTAAATTTTACTCAAAAGACAAATTTTATTTATGGATAATATACATATGCACATACATATATGTATGTATTTAAAATCAAAAATAAAAAAAATTAGTTACGTTAAATAATTTACCAGGTTGTAGATCAAAATTAAATAAGGTGTCCACTAATGTGTACTTAACCCAATTATCGAATATTACTTATATAAAGAGCTCAAAGATTATTGACCTACCCTGACTACAGACTATTTAGCTGCGATTACAATGCTCAACGATGTTATCTATTCATTCCCTTTTTAGTTAACTGCTTTATCTAATAATATGATTTATAATAAATATGCATTTGTAAGTTAAAACCTACATACAAAGTTTTATTTCTTCTACATTCTCACAACACTTGCTTGATACGTGCATTACTTACTAGCTAAGAAAAGATCAACTATATTAGCAAATAAAATACATCTATCCAATCGAAATTTAGCAGACTAAAGACCCGGCATAACATACGCAATAT
Source organism: Rhagoletis zephyria (assembly GCF_001687245.7). Classification (NCBI taxonomy): domain Eukaryota; kingdom Metazoa; phylum Arthropoda; class Insecta; order Diptera; family Tephritidae; genus Rhagoletis; species Rhagoletis zephyria. Next base: position 11,012 of record NW_016165652.1, on the reverse strand, counting down.
TATCCAATGTCACTGATAAGTTCTCGCTCAATTGGGGCTTTTTTTCCAAACCAGGTATGCGTGTAGTCAGGCACAGAAGCGGACCCAGCGAGCAAAGCAGACTGTCCAGTAGCACGGAAAGGCTACCAGACACAGCAATTTGCCCCTCATGCTCCTTAAGGCGCTCACCGATTATAGTAAGACTTTCACCGAGCAGCTTGAGATGCGCGGCTGTATCAATAGGTTCTATGTTTGGCAGTGCCGTCTTCCTATTGTGCAAATTTGTGTTATGTGAAGTGACTGACGTGATGCCTGCTAAATTGTTTGCGCCGATATTGTTGGTGTGAAGCGCAGGTGAGGAAAGGTTGCTGTTGCCTACTACCATACTGCCACGATTACTGCTATTATTTCGTCTGCGTTTTGCTGTCAAACCAGAGGTTGGTGAACCTCCGACGTTGTCAGCTATGGATAGAGAATTACCGCGCGGCTTCGCCCTCATAGTTGCTAATGTTGTAACTGATTGTGGCGACTGTTGTCCGTCTTCATCCATCTTTTTGGCGCGACTCGTGGTAGGTTTAAAATACGACATATAAGGATTAGTGGGGACCGTAACTACACTCTCCCTTGATTTCGCTTTCGTAGCTTGAATTTTGGCTTTACGTCTCCACGAATCTTTCTCTTTATTTGAAACGTTCGCCCATAATTCTCCGAGACGTTTGGCGGTATTTGAAAAATCTATAAAAACCATTTTTTTTAATAAAATTTTGATTTTGTTCGGAATTATTTATTATTATTATTTATTATTTACTTACCNGTAGCTTGAATTTTGGCTTTACGTCTCCACGAATCTTTCTCTTTATTTGAAACGTTCGCCCATAATTCTCCGAGACGTTTGGCGGTATTTGAAAAATCTATAAAAACCATTTTTTTTTTTAATAAAATTTTGATTTTGTTCGGAATTATTTATTATTATTATTTATTATTTCCTTACCTAAATCTTGTCCTTTGCCTAATTTGCCAGATTTTCGTAGCTCACGTGCCCACATGCTGTACGCTGTATAGCGTGTTTTACCCTTGTCCTTGCGCTCTACCTTCCCCGTAACAACTCGACCGTCTTTCAATACTCTCCGCTTATTTGCTTTTTCAGTCATATACAAACTTTGGCGCACTTTTGACTCTGGATTTCCGTTGCTATCGATGCCTTCAGCATCGACAATGCCAGCAACTAACTCCTTGAGATCTTCATCCGAATCACCTGGTGGGGTATTTATATCACCAAAATTTTCACCATCTGTTCCATTATCGCTCATGTCATCAAGCAATTCATTATCGTCTTCAGCTAAATCACTCATATCACCACCACCCAACTCACTCCTAATATTCAGGTCGGGTCTACGTGCTGGCCGCCCAACACTACCCAAAGTGTTTCTGCCACGAACATTGCCGTTACGCGCCGGGGGTTTTGCCGCTCTTTTCAGTTTCTTCTCCACTTCATCTGGTGACTGAAAGTCGAGTAGTTTGGATGATTTTTTGCGTACGCGTCCACTACGAGACACGCCAGTCACCTGAAACTCTTTGTGTCGGAATTGCTATCAGTGTGTGAAATTCTATATTAAAATAATAACCGCAAACTTACCTTTGCTAGCGGTGGAATTCTGAGGCGTTTCCATTGCTATTCGAGCTAAAATTTGGAATTTTGATTTTTTGTGATTTGTTTTTGTTCCAACTTCGTTGCTTTCTGCAAGTAGGAATGGGATTAGATTAATCGGGTTTTTCTCTACAAAAATTTATTGAATCTTTCGAACTTCCTATGCTAATTAATCGAACCCATAATCGATTAACAACGCAACGGCGGGAATCACATGGTTGCATTTCGTGATCAAAAGTGCCAATAACCGGTTCACGGTTAATTACACCACAAGGTGAATATATATGAATCGCCTTCACGGCGTGTTTACATTAGACACTAGTTGTGTTTATTTGGGTTATCCAGCAGTGGAACTCTGGCAATCGTTCGATAAATTTCCATCGCCAAAATTATCTAAATGAAAATCAGTGAGACCTAAAAGTATGTAATATGGAAAAGCAACAGAAGCAATGTGCAATCAGCCAAAGTTGGCAGTATGCGGGGCATGTAAGTAGATGCGCCTCTCTTCTTGGGCAACAGAGAAAGGAGTACTGAGCGTTATAATCGTTTTGGAAAAAATCCAAATTTCCGCTGTTTTAAAACAACTCCCAATGGGTCTTTAGCATGGGGTGGGGGTGAGGGGTGATTTTCATAAAGCGGCGTCCATCCTCTTTCGTTTAGGGAGGGTTTGGGGAGCAAGTTAAAAGAAGCAATGGCAGAATATATGTTTGTGAATACATTCATACATATGTCAGTGCTACCAAACCGTATTGCCATATTATCAGTGACACAAACCAAAAAGAGCGTACCAAAATGTAAATTAATGTAGGTTTTCCAGAAAATTTTAAAAATCCGACTTCAAGCTCAAAAAAATTTTGATTTCACTTTTTGTAATAGATAAGTAGATAACAAATTTGGGTATTTTTTCAAATTGGTTGTTTTTTCTTCAGATTTTGATTGGTTATTTTTTTAAAAGTGGCAACCGTGCTTCTAGCTTCTAAATAACCGATTCACATTTCACCACCGAAGTACGAAATCAAAAAGGAATAGGAAAACCCAAGCGTCCGCAAAATCCCTGAAAGTGCAAATATTTCAACTAATTGTCACAAATAATAAAGGCTGGAATATAGAAAAGAGGATGACTACTACAACGACTCCGCAGCAGCTGCACCAGCAACAGCAAATGCGTATTGCACTCTCAGAAATACCTAGTCGCTTGGAGGCTTTACGTTTTGCGAGTGGTGGCGCAACGACACCAACAGCACCAAATCGGCATAGCCCGAATGAGCCAACGCCAGCAACAATATTTAACACCCCCCATCTCTTAGACAACACTACGAATGTAGCACTTTCTCAGGATAATATGTCTCCAATGCCCTCGCCGGATGAAATGATTATACGCCAACGCGGTCGACGACGTTTTAATACTTGTCTTTCTCCAGACGCAGGAAGTACGCCACTACGTATGCCCTTCCAACGTACACCAACAAAGGTGCCACTAAGTACGAGCATGATCTTGCGCAGTTCACCCCGTAAGCGCCTTACAATGGGTAGCACGCCTCCAGCACCTGAATCACCAGTAATGGCTTCTCCAACGAAGGCGAAACAGCAGTTATGGCCACCAGGTACACCGTTGGCAAAAAAATTGCGACTTGACGATGAAGATAGCAATAAACCAATTGCACAAATGAATGGAGAAACACCATTGCCTATGTTGTTGAAAGGTATGTCGCAACAACAGCTTATTGAACTAATTGTTGAAGAGTTAGTGGCGGGAGACACAAAAACGGAGGAGCGTTTGCGGTCACGGCTGCCCATTCCAGATATAAAGTAAGTAGTATCTAAATGAATGAAGTTTTTATTTAAAATCGTTCTAAATTATTTGCAGTCCACTGGAAGAAGAATTATTGCACGCTAAGCGACAAATATTTCGCTCTCTACCTACTTCGCGCCTTTGTAAGAAGACAGACAGCAGCGCTTATTCGCGTGCAGCGCTGCACCTCAGTGAATTCAAACGTCTACTCTGCGGGCACGNGCTAAGCGACAAATATTTCGCTCTCTACCTACTTCGCGCCTTTGTAAGAAGACAGACAGCAGCGCTTATTCGCGTGCAGCGCTGCACCTCAGTGAATTCAAACGTCTACTCTGCGGGCACGCCAAACAATTATATGACTCAGGAAATTGGGATGCATTACTGGACTACATCACCATGGCTTGGCCCATTGTACGTGCGACACCGTACTGGGATAGCGCTACACATAATGTAATGCGACGCCAGTGCTTCAAGCTGCTGGCATGCCATTGCATTGCAGCGTTGAAAAATGGCGGAGCACGTTTGGGAACAATACGTCTACATGCGGTCGAACGAAATTTACTCGAATGGACCCGAGACTACGAAGATGTACAATCATGTCTGAGTGCATTGAACAAAGCGATTGCAAAGGGGCGCGCAACGCTATAGTATTTTCCTGTTCGTTATATACAATAAGTAGTTGTAGGATTTTTTAACTAAGGACTTAAGCGAGCGCGCACGTTAATGAGCCGTAGTTATCCGCATGATAGTTAGTTTTTAAATGTTTTCCTTTTAATCTATATATACTTTTTAAATAGAGCGTATTTATTTTAAAGTTGCCATACACTGCATGAAATTTTTAAAGCTGTATAAACTGGCTAATTGTGATCCTAAAGACAAGTGACTAAAGCAATCACAACTTATTGATAAACTCATAAAAAAACGTATGTATTTAGGTTTGCCTATGTATTCCTATATGTAGTTTTTAAGTTCAATCGACATTATATTTGTACATACTTACATAAATACATATTATGGAACCATTGAGTCGCGGCAGGGTGATGCATGCACATCTTGCTTAGTATCGAAAATATTTCAGCTACATTTGTAAACAGCAAACGAACAAATTAATTGTTTAATGTTTAAGCCATAAAAAGTACGCTTTTCTTAACATACATTTTACATACTGCTCATTTAAAAATCAGCCATATTGCATGCCTTCATTTTATTTTTAAGCAAAATCATATTGATACTTACATTTACTCTTGGTATTATTATTTTTAGTATTTTAATAATTTTAAGTTAAAAAATGTTGCTTTATTAAAATACGGCGGCACGTTATTTTATCCCACTGCGGGAGCGAATGATTAAATACTAATTCTTTTATTAATACCGTATATGTGTAATTTACTTTATTTTTTCATGTCATAATTTCATGTTTACTATGCTTGCACAAACTGTTAAAAATTCGAAATAATTTGAATATAATTAAATTTTTAAATTTTTACTAGTAAAAGTTCTTGATTTGTACTTTCTCGTCGCCAAAAAAGCTAAATATGTAAGGCAACAGTTAAAGCAGTTGGGTCTACGTGCAGAGCAGGTATTGCTCACGCGGATAAATGGGATCGTTAACCAATATCGTTCATGTGAGACGACGGCCGTTCACACATTAACCCACACAGTTATACTCGAAGACATTGAAAAAATAAAGCAGTAGCCTGCGAATTATCCCAGTGGTGGACGCTTGTCGGCGTAGTTATGAGCTCAAACCTCAAACCTACAGTTCAACTTAATTTCGAACACTCCTTTACTTATCAGAGTGTATTTGCGTGATACCATATAACATTAGTTTTGCAGTATCATGAAGAAAAAAATATTTGCATTCACTGGAGATAAATCCCACGAATTTCTGCAAAAAAAAAATCAACCAATTTTATATTCTTTTTTTTGGGTTGTGCCTCTTTTGAAGATCGTGTGCGATATGTACGGTGACTCAAACAAGTGATCTCATGTTGATTTTTGGGTAAAATTTGCGTTAACCCAACCGAAAATTTGTAACTGGTTTTTGTGGAATGCAGCAGAGAACATGTAATTACTTCTTGCATTCAGGGCTATTTGAGGACTTGGTTGGGATCATTTCGCGACCTGTGCAGGACTATTTGGGTACCATATTGGGACTCGTTCAAGAACATTTCGGGACAAGTTCGGGATCTTTTTGGACCTAGTTAAGGTCCATCATCACTAATAATAGATGTGAAATCAATGTTTTATTTCTAACTTGTCAATCAAATTTCATGAGTACTTGAGTCTCACGCATTTTTTTTTATATAATTCGACGGCTGAGTGGAAGAGCGACCTATCTCGACAGCCAGTTCGAAAACTTTTCAATAGCGCTCTATTTCGGAATTTGGTTGAAGAACGCCCTATCCCAATGTAAATTCAATATAACGGCAGCTCAGATATGGCACAGCCGTCGAAATGCAATTTATAAAGCTGGCGCTAATTTTTTGCAATTTTTTATTCTATAAGAAATTTATGTTTATATGGAAAAAAGTGAAAAAATCCTTCTACACCTGGCCTTTCCTTCGCAGTGGGGGCCTCCCTCTTCCTCTGCTACCACCAGTGCGTTCCGAGTTGAATACTTTCAGAGCTGGAGCATCGGTGTCCATTCGAATGACATGGCCAAGTCAGCGGAGCCGCTGTATTTTAATTCTCTACGCTATGTCCATGTCATTGTAAAGCTCATACAACTCATCGTTCTATCGTCTGAGGTACTCACCGTCGCCAACGCGTAAATGCCGGTAAATCTTCAGCAAAATCTTTCTCCCGAATACTCCCAAGACCCGCCTCATCGGATGTTGTGCATGCTTCTGCACGGGCATGATGAGTGACTTAGAGAGTGTGGTTTTCGTACGCCGAAAGAGGCTACACAGTCCAAAGTAGCACTTGGTGGCAAGAGTGATTCTGCGTTGGATTTACATGCTGACATTATTATCGGTGCCACTCCCAGAATTGTTCTATACGAAAAAAATACCGCTGTTTTTTATCTTGAAATCAAACAATATTTAGGGAGTGCTCAAAGCGCTCAAAATTTTCCATGTATTTTATATGGCGAAATACAAATTTTCGTAGAAATGGTATAGAATTCTTAAAAATCAATATTTTTCGATCGATTCTGGTTCTCTTCAGGAGACTTCCAATATTAACATCCAATTGTTTATATCAAAATTTTTTAATACTAAAGATTTTTTATTGCATTGCATTTTCTGGGGGCTTGGCGGACCTATAAAATATAGTTACCATGAAAAAATGGTCAAAGAAACAACTGGGTATTATTATTGGGAATCTTCTGAAGAGAAGCACAGTTTTCCGAACGCAAAATATTGATTTTCAAGAATTCTATACCATTTCTACGAAGAGTATAATACACGGAAAACTTTGAGCGCTTTGAGCCCTCCCTAAATATTTTTTTTATTTCAAAATCAAAAATAGAGGTATTTTTTTTGGTACAACAATCCAATCCTAGTGGGTGGCGGCATTAAAATTACGACTAAATTTTTTTTTGGACCACCCTAATGTACACATTCATGCTCTAAAAATTAATAAATATACTTTATTGATTTTTCTTAGTAATTTTCACGCATTTATCTTGTACATTCATTTTATTTATACGAAAACAATATTTTGTTTTTTTAATAACTTAACGAAATTTAGTATAATTACAGACTACTACGCATTCATGCAACAATTTTGATTTCGTTTTTTTTTATACAATAAAACATACATTTATATATTCATACACTTGTACTTACGATAATTTAAAATTAATTAAAAACATTCTTAAGTTCGAAATTATGACAACAGCATCCATTTATGACAACAAAATAATTGGTTAATTGTACACTTGCGTTAAGAGTTGGCAATATTTACACTCCAATAAAAACAAACAATAAATTGCAGAATATTTATATATTCTAAATTCCATTATACGCAATTTTTGCAGTTACATGAAATATGGCGTTGTTTTTTTTAATGTGTTTTCTAAAAAAGTTTCCACGACAACTTTCAACTTCAAAAAGTTTAGTTAAAACTAGTTTTTAACACACTCGTTTTCTGTTACACTGACTAATGTGTGCTTCGAATGACGGCTACGTCCACATAGTATATTATGTTTTGGTTTCTTGTTTTAAAAACATCAAACTAAAATAAAGTTTAAATTTCTAATTGTAAAGCTTATTTAATGAAATGTCTGCGTGCGACTGTTGAAGATAAGCGATTACCATAGTTAGCAGTAGTAAGGAACTAGCACTCGTCTGTTGAGGAGCTGTAGAAATGTGTCGCCCTGTAATGAAAGAGAAGATTGATGGATGCAAATTTAGTATTTATAAAATGAAATTATATATAATTATTAGAAAAATTTGATATTTTTTTGTGTACAGTAGTGCAATACGGAAAGCTTCCGGGGGCAATGCTCAATAAGTAAAATCCATATACATACATACATATGTATGACATAAAGGTACGTGAATTGAGTACTTTCCGCACCACAAATATCTGCTGTTTATTTGAATGCATAGCCAAACACTACCAATTCATTAAAAGTACAATTTAAATAATTAAATGGTGACAAAACAAGGATTAATGTAGTTATCATTTTTTTATGAAAGGAAATTGACTCATTGGTAAGTACAAACGTACATATATACAATGATTACTGTTGTTGTTTTCTTGATTTTTTTGGAAAGCAATACAAGTAAGGGCGAGACGTTATTAAGCTGTATATATTTACATATTGTATAGCAATGAGTCAATAGTCGTAATAAAGGAAGAGAGAAAGAAATCCATATTATGAATTTATATAAAAAAAAAAAAAAAATTAAGAATATAAAATGATAATGTAAACTAAAAGAAAAGCAATAAAATAATACCGAAGTAAATATGTATTTGCAGGTCTTGAGACTTCTGCTACATCTATGCAGATGACTAACCTGCGCGTTTGAAGATGAGACTTGAATTTTAATTTCAGGTTTTGGTTGGAACAATGCAACAATGGGACAGCTTGAGATTTAGCAATGATTCAAATATCGGTTATTATACTAATCTACACATTTTGTGCACACCAAATACTGAAATAGCTGTCTAATATATTAATTTAGATGAATTCTGGTGATTCTTTAATATTAATAAGTAATTTTTAGGCGAAAATCAATTATAAAAATTTTGGAGTACCGTTAATGTTTTCATGATCCAATGATCGGACCTAAACCAGATTAGTATGGGACCACCTCTGAGACACTATCTTTCCGAAAAACATTCGAAATCGGTTGACGTGGTCCAAAGTTTTGCAGTAACATACATAAAAAAAATAATCCAGACGAATTGATAACCTCCTCCTTTTTTTGAAGTCGGTTAAAAATAGTTTCCTACTATCACGCCGTCGACTCAGGACAACGTTCTTTATAATTCAAATTAACAAAGGATTAAATTGACTGACATTTGACAAAAAACAAAAAAAACCAGGATGTTAAGTCGGATGAGGAGCCGTCTCGTGGCACATCCTGAGTGCTTAAATAAATGAACCATATGCATAAGGTTTTCAAATATTGAAATTAATAATTGCGAATACAATAGATAGCGATTGGAAAAACAATAGATAGCATAATGGAACGGTTCTCGCATTTTAGGAGTTATTAATTTTTTCCAAAATATCGCACTCCTGATCCACTGTGCTATGCAAGGAGTAATTGTGCATTAATAAACTTGCATCATTGCGATTGTATTTACTGGGAAATCGATTGTCACTTGCACTTTTTAAAACTATAACACATACATATGTATCTTTATCGAAGAATTATGTATGTATGTATGTATGTACATATATAAAGTTGTTTGTGTCATTTCACAAATGGTTTCTTGAAATATTCTAATAGCACATTATCTAAAAAAAATTAATGAACCATTTTGCTATGTGCAATAGCTTCATAAATGCATATAATATAAAATGTTAATGGCTCATCTTTCTCCAACAACGCATTTCGCTGCCATGCTGCCAATAAATATACCCACATTCTACAAACTCCTTTGCACAAAATTAATAAAGTTGGAGGGCTAAGAGTGGACTGTTGTTATAGCGGCTCCCACGCACCTCATTGCGGTGAAAGTGTTTGTGCCACATTTACTGCATTGGGATAATAAATAACGACTTACAAATACCCCCGATATCCGTGCAATACTAGAAGCAGCACACCTAAATGTAAACAAATTTATGAGGAATCAAAAAGAGAATTAAAATCTGAGTAGAACGGAAAGAACAAAAAAAAAAATGAAATGAATAAATTTGTGCAAAGCCAGACGGCATGCCTGAATAAGCTGACGAGGCGCTAAGTATGGGAGCAGAGATGTACGCACAGATGTAGGTATGGATCTGTTTATGTATGTATGTCTTTATGTATGTATGTATGTTGTCTAGTTGGGAGGCTTACATTAGGGCGCCTGCCCAAGAAAGCTGCGGTTTTCCAATCGAATCGAAATCATATTTTGCATACTTTCTACCCCTTTTCTATTATTTCGTAGAACTTCTAAGATTTTCTGGCGTAAAACTGAATTAAGTGATCCTTATAACGCGTTTTTGAAGTCGGATTCACACCAGTAAAGAATTCTTCATAGACTGAAACCAATAGCCGTTGGGCGGGGAATGGTACGAGCTACAAGGTGTATGCTTGATGCAAGCTGAGTTCGCCCAATAGAATACGAAGTATGGAGAATGCTGGCTCTCTGGCGTTCAACTCGTTCGATTGGTGCAAAACACGTAGGGTAGATAGCTTCAAACCCGGGCTGTTGAAGCGAGGCTACTACTGTCATACCTAGTATTAAGAATAAGAAGAACAAAATGGTGGTACAGTTGCCCACAACAAAGGGATGCTCACAAGGAGGTGCAGTGGCACCTCTCGTGTATAGCCTAGTAATGGACGAACTTCTACAAATCCTCTCTGACAATAACATACACTGCGAGCTGTGGGAACAACTTAAACGGCAAGCCAAGGCGCTGCCATAACAGATTTAGTATCATGGAAGGGCTAGCATCCCAGCTCCCATTAGTCCCTGATATGAACAAGGCAGCTACATACATATTTTCAAGAAAAAACTAGAAATAGAGCTCTGCAACAAAACAACATTGAGTGGCTCCAGTTTGGAGGAACTGTGCAGATCTAAAATTCCATTGGCGATAGTTTCTATGGTCCCAGGATGAGATTATCCTTTCGTATGGGGGAAATGAGATCGTTCTTATCCTTAACGACAGTCAGGCGGTACTCAAGGCTCTTTTATCCTTTTAGGGTAATTCCTCTGTTGTCCTTGAGTATATTAAGAAACTTAACGCCCTTCCTGCTCGCAGTGATATCCGAATACTTTGGGTGTAAAGCCACAGGCGAATTCGATGTAATTTTTTAATAAAAAAATAGCCCTCATATGTCCAACTCCAGCTACGCTGACCACAATATTTTTGCGTGGAACACCTTTCCTCAAATGACATCGACGTCGACAACTCTAATAGGGCCGAATGAAACGAGGTAGCGGTCGGCTTAGACCGGAAGGCAGCGGCGTTAGCTCCCACAG
>NW_016165651.1:0-26836 GCF_001687245.7 Rhagoletis zephyria | reverse complement strand
TAATAGAGGTGTTCGTTAGGAGAGGTTTCACTGTACTTGTTGGCTGTCATTAATGACTTATGGACCAAACGAGCTGATTGTGAGTTCTTAAGGCCCCATGAAGTTAACGAGATCTGCAGTAAGAGTTTTACTGACATCATCACAGGATACTGTGCCATTGCACCGATGATCCAACCATGGCTGATTTCAAAGAGTACTCTCTGTAGAAGTTTTAGGGGGTATCAATTGACTACATTCTCTATCGATGTTGGGACCAGCAGACGAGGCGACTCATGTACCTGGGATCACGCTTTTTCAACAGTCTGGCGGTGATCACGACTTCTGTGTATGTAAAGTAGTGTATATAAATCCTAGGAACCTATCGGGGCTAGTTTGCGACCCTAAATCGTTCAGCAAGTGGGAGTGAAACTTTTTCAGTGGTTTCAACACCTACGTATCTATAAAAATTATACAAAAGTAGGATATTAAAATCAGCTTAACGTTGAGAAGGGTTGCCATGTCACATTTATTTAAGTGATTTTCGTGACAGCTATTGCAAGAAGTTCAGCTACTGGAATCACACAGTGATTTAGTATGTGAAATGGCTTGGCTTTTCTTTCTACCGTGTTTGTATTTTATCCACCAGCTTAGGAGCTAATTAAAACTTAGATTCATAAAAAATTACTGGACTCGGTAATCAAAGTGAACTGCATTCATACCTACCCTCCTGCCTTTCATATAAATTTTCCTTAGAATATCCTAAACTCACATTAAAGATAGGTTAAATAGCGTTTACATATATAATTTAATTAATGCTAGCAACAGACATCAAGAATTTTTCCGGCTATTAACTCAGACAGAATGGACGCTTCCCACAAGGCACACACATATGTACATACATACAGCAGAATTCTAAGCGATTATCTATGCGCGAGTATTGAGTATAAGTTATGCTTTCCCCGGTTGCTGATGGCTTTTCTTGTTGCCGAAGTAGCAACATGAATATACTTAAACAGCAAATACAATAGCGAAAAAAAAATAAATAAATAGCAACCGATTTCCAAAGAAAATAAACTGAAAGAAGGAAGTGCAACGGAAAAATATTTTCCCGCGATTGAGCAAACTTGGCCGAAAACGATGGTTTGACGATGCAAATATTTTGTAACAGCAACAAAATTACTTATGCATATATACCTACATACAGTGACTTAAATGAATGACCACGTGTTGATTTTCTTCAAATATTCGTAATGTTTTTCGAGCTAAATTTTGTTTGTTATTTTTATATAAAAATATCGTCTAAGCCAAAACCATGGAAATCACACTTTCAAACTTTATGCAAAATTTAGGAAAATTCAACAAATTTTCATCAAAATTTTATTCTAAATTTTTAGAAAATTTTTGGGTATGCAGTTTTATAGCCCATATAATTTTAGTCTAATGAAGTGCACATCGCGTTGATTTTTGAGATTTTTTTTGGCGACGGATTTTTGCACTTTTTTCTTATAAGTATGAATTTCTTATGAAATAAAACGCGGGAGACCGTCAGCAACAAAATTTCAAAATATCAACGCGAGTTTTTGTAAATTGCGCTTGTTACATATATAAAAAAAAAAACGAAAAAGTAGCCCCCAAAAACAAAACAAATCTTAAAAATCAACGCGGTTTTTTAGCCGTTTGAAACTTGCACTTCATTAGACTAAAATTGTATGGGCTATACCCACAAATTTTCTAAAAATTCAGAATAAAAAGTTGAAATTTTGTTTAAAATTTGTTGAATTTTCCAAATTTTGTTTAAAGTTTGAAACTGGGATTTACACGGTTTTGGTTAAAGTTTAGACGATATTTTTATATAAAAATAACAAAAAAAAAATGTAGCTGCAAAAATATTACGAATATTTAAAAAAAAACAACACGTGCTCTTTTGTTTGAGTCATTGTATGTATGTATGTTAGGGTGCATCGTTCTCCATGCAAAACCAACGGTACTGTTTTTCCAACGGAATTATCAAATCTAATATATTTGGAGATTTCCACCAATTTTTTCAGAAAACTATTAAGATTTACATGAGCTGAAATGGTTGAAAATATCTCCAAAAATCGATGTTTTTTTAATTTTAAATAATTAGTTTTAAACAATATTCGTTCCTGAAAATTATATTAGTGATAGAAGAGTTTAGCTTAAAAAATTCGCATACAGATATTAAAAATTTTAGCACCGGAATCAAAATACAAAGATTTTTGGAGGTATTTTCAAAGTGCTCCAGCTCACGTAGATCTTTATATTTATCCGAAATATTTTTCCGAGAGCTTTAAAATATAAAAAAATTTTATAATTCCCCTTGAAAAATCGGTACCTCTTTTTGGTGAGGCACCCTAATGCATATATGTAATTGTGTACATATATTTAAAATGAAACAACACTAGCGAGCGCTGGGACTAAAGACTACAACGACTGTGACTGTTGCTACTTTTGTACATCATTAGGCAAGCAACAACAAGAAACAACGTGCAACTTTAGAGCGATAGCAAAACTTATGGCACTTGCACACAAATGTCTGTGTGTGCATGCCACATGCCTATCGCGCGAGTTGGCAGTAGTGCGCATGTTGCTTAGCCGCTGTTGTGTTGCGTTGAGCTGTGTTGCTGCCAATGTTGCCGCTGGTCAAACATTTGTCGACTATGGCAGATACGTTAACGATCGCTTAGTTTTGCTGTTGCCACTGCTGCTGTTGCTATGTTTGATGTGGTGTGGCACGTTTAGCATTGATGCTAGGTTTACAAACAAACATGTGTATATACGTACGTTTGTATGCTGAATGTAGCACTAAACAACTTGCAGCTAAGGCTTGAGTGGCTGGTAGTTGGTAAGAAGGATTTTTTATTTTCTTTTGTTGGATTTTGCGTTTGAGCAGTGTCATTTCTAAGTTTGCGACTGCTTTTGCTTTTTATTACTTGCAATGCTTATGTGTAAGTTTTTCGTAATGTATAAGTAATGATTAGGTTATACATAGGAAATGCGAATATGAGTTTGAGTATGAGTATGAATATGAATCTCCGTATGAGTACTAACATGATTACGAATGTGAGTATTTTTACGAAAATTGGTATGACTATGAGTTTGAGTATTACTGTGAGTATGAGTATGAGTATGAGTATGAGTATCAAAATGAATATGAATGAGACTATAATCTTGACTACGCATATGAATTTCAATATGAGTTAAGGTATGGGTAAGGTGTATTATCTATGATTTAGTGTCAGTATGAGTATAGATGTGCTTTTGAATGCGAATATGAATTAAATTTTTAGTATAAGTATGGATACGAGTTTGTGTATGAGTATGAAATTAAGTATGGGAGTGAGTGTTAGTATAAATAATATAAGAATATGTATGCATATGAGTAAGAAAATGAACGTGAGTATGTGCATGAGTATGAGTGTAACGATAAATATGAATATATGATTGTGGTTAGGATTGTGCCTATGCGCTGGAATATGAATTTGAGTATGGTTATGTTTTTTTTTATTGAGTATGAGTGTGGGTACACGTATGATTATGATTGTGAATATGAATGTGTCTGTAAGTATGATGAATTTGAGAATAAGTAGCTATGAGTAGGAATATGAAATTAATTTGAGTATAAGCTTCGAAATGAATATGCATATAAATTTTTTTTATGAGTATAAATTTGAGTATGACTATGTGGTATTATTATGCATTTGAATATGACCATGTGCGTGGAAACGGATATGTATGTATGTGTATAGGTGAGAGTATGAATTTGAATATGAGTAAGATTGACTATGAGCATAAATAGTTTTTATGGGTATGAGTATCAATTTGAGTAAGAGTATAAGTATAAGTATGAGTATAAGTATAAGTATGAGTATAACTATAAGTATGAGTGATTATGAATAAACCTGTATGTAAGTTCGAATATGACTTTGAGTATGAAAATAATTATGAATTTGAAAACAAATATAAACATAAGTATGAGGATGAGTATGAATATTAATTTGCGTATGAGTAGGTATGATAGTAAAAATGAACATGGATTTAAATATGAATTTGAATGTAAAAATTATCTGCGTACAAGTATCTATGAATATGATTATGAATACTAAGATGAGTAGATATCAATTTAGTGCCTGTGTTAATCCCTTGTGATTTGTATAGCTGCATCTCAACCTGTCCAACTGTCTGCGCCTTCTATTTTGACCCTTTCGATTCGCTGCGCTTATGCCACCGAACAACTACCTACAAAACCAACCAACCACTACAATGAAAGCAAAAAAAAAAAAACTCATCATATAACAAGAGGAACAACAACTGTGTATTTATGTAGACTCTTGGCTTGGCTTGTGTGCCAATTGCAAGTCTTTGTTGCTGGCCTCAGGTGTCGTGTATTTTGTCAGCATTATTTGCGCTTAACTTTCCGCTTGTTTGTTTCTGTTGCTGTGGGCTTGCAACAACAAAAACTACTCACATACATTTACCAACAATCAAATCACAATATTGAAAATAACGCGAAAGCCAAACTCTGGCAATACATGTATGCAACAAGGCAATGAGTTGCCCAGTTCAGACAGTCAGACAGACAGACAAACGTTCAGTCACTCCAAATGGCCGACAGGTAGAACGCATCCACCTGAAAGCGCCCAAACCATTGCGCCGCAGCACAAATGAGCGGACGATGAGTTATTACAGGGCATCGTTTTCAACGCGGGCGCATTCAACTGTTGCACATGCGCGTATAAACGAAACGAAACACAAACGTCACACAAGTAGACAGAAGAAGAGGAGAGGTTAGTAGTAGAAGAAAAATGCATAGCATTGAAAAAAAAGTCAAGAATTTTTATTTGCTGCAATGCGCTTTGGACAGGATCGACACGTTGTCGCCGCCGCCGCTAACACCACCACCACCACCACCACCACCACTATCATCATCATCATCGTCGTCGCCACGGCTGTCGCTGCCTCCCTCCGCCGCTAACCAATTCTGTCACTTTTTTCTGCTCTCCCACTCTTTACCTGCAGGCATTTTCTTTCTTTTACTTGCATTTTGCATGGTTCGTTTGTTCCTTTTTTTTTACACTTTTTTTAGTGCTGTGTTTTTAATTTTTTATAATCTCTCTGTGCGACGGTGGATCAAAAAGCAAAACGGCAATAAAAGCACAAAGAAACTTAAAAACTTTAATAAGAGTTGACCAAGAAGAAGAAAGTCAACGTTTGCGGTAAGTAAGTGAAGCTCTCGGTTGGGCAGCTGCAGCACACACAAATAATGTATGATGGTATGGTGCATGCAGCATGTGGCAAGTTACTGTGGTGCCACACTTTACCACTGCCCGCCTGCCTTCGGGCATAATTGACTGCATATTTGTGCATACATACATACATACGTACAAACTTAAATTCGTAGCCGTGCAGACTCGTAAGTTCGTCTCTGTTCGCCTGTGTTTGTTTGTGTGTGTGTTGGTGGTGGCTATCGAGACCACAAGTTGCATTGCTTGGCGTTGTTGTTATTTAGTAAATCTAAATATTTAAATTCAACATGCGTTAACTGCTAAATGGTATTTACTTGTAGTAAATATACTTACTGCGAATAAATGGTAAATGGTCGGCTGTGGTAAACAAGTTGTCGCTTCACTTTGGTCAATTTAGTGGCGAAAATTGTTTGCGCATTTTGTGTGTGCAACGAATATTTTGTTTGTGCAAATTTTGTTTATGTGCATTAAAGTCCGAAGTATTTGACTTGAATGCAATTTTAAAGAGGATTTTCTTAAATTATTTGTAACTTTTGTATGTATGTAAATAGTCGGCTGACAGCATGAGTGCCTATTAAACAGTCAATTACGAAGTTAAAATTCTTGCATCAACAGAGATTTACATACATACCTGTGTGTGCAGAATATTTATGTACATCAATCAGGCCACTGCGAATTGGAAAAGGAATTCGAATACGAGTATTTTATGCCAATGCGTCCATGGATACAAGTACGAATATGAATAAATCTCGGTTGTGTTATTTTGGGCGTGGTCCTTTAACCCATATGAGAAGACTTTTAGATGGCAATTTCGGCAAAACGGTCTTTCAACTCAGCACAGTATTTCGATAGACAAAAGTCTTTCGTAAGACAATTGTCGATTCTGACAACCATCTTGAAAGCTCTTTTCTGTCTTTCGAAATCCTATGTAATTGAAAGAAATACATATCGTCACGTAAGGGTGAAAAGGTGCCAAGTCCATTTTTTGAAATTGTTTAGGAGAGAATTTTGAAGAAAATAGAATTGGCACCTTTTCACCTTTAGGTAGCGATATGTATGTATATGTATGTTCTTCTTTTTTAACAAATAAAAATAAAAATGACAACAAAAAATAAAATAAACTAAAAAATAATAATAAAATATATAAACGTATTTTTTAATATCATATAATTTTTAGCAACATATATAATTTTTTTAACAATAAAATTTAAAAACAAAAAAAAAAAATAATTAAAAAAATAAAGAGAATGCGTTATTAAAAATTAATGATATTTATGTTTATTTTTTAAAACAATAAAATCAAAAATCTAAAAATTAAAAGATGGTTAAGTCTAAGTTATTATCTAGAAATAAGAAGAAAATTTAAATTTAAAACATTTTTAATAAAATTAAAAAAAAAATAAAAATAAAAAATTAAAAAAGTTCCTAAATATTAAATGACATAAAAAAACCTTTTTTTTTAAACAATAACTAACAAAAATTAAACGAAAATTTAACTAAAAAAAAAATGGTAAAAACAAATGTAACAAAAAGTAAAATAAGTTCCTAAAATTAAAATCATATTGAAAAAGTGTTTTTTTCTGAATAAAATATACAATCTGAAAATTAGAAGAAAATGAAATTAAAAAAAAATAGAAAGGAATTCAAAGAAAATGAAAAAAATAAAATAAGTTACTCAAAATTAAATTAAATAAAAAAATCTTTTTAAAATAATGAAATCTAAAATTTAAAAGAAAGAAAAAATAAAAAATTATAATTTAAGAAAAAAAATAAGTTCCTAAAAATTGCACAAACTTAAAAGTAAAAATACATATACATTTCTTTTTAAGAAAACATTGTCTTAATTGAAAATTAAAGAAAAAATAAAATAAGCTCCTTAATATTAAATAATATCAAAAAAACATTTTTCTCTTAAAAACAACAAAAAATTTATAGAAATCAACGTCCGGCTTCACTAGCAATTTAAGTAAAAAAATATTATTTGTTCGGTCAGTTTCCATATTAAATTCAATAAAACGAAAAAAAAAATCATTTTACAATTAAATTGCTTTCTTGAAACTTGAAAAATAGTGAATTGAGACAAATTAATAGTAAAAACAAATACTGTTAAAACAAGCTTTCTAAACATGAACGAAATCTGACAATAACTACTGGTTTACCAAATATATCGACTCGTGTGCCACCTATCGGCAAATTTTTGAGTGGAGTATTTGATGGTATGAAATAGTCAGTACTTGCAGGTATCGGTATGAGCGTCATCGTCCCTGGGATTTTTGAGTGTCCGATTGTACCCAGAGTCCAGGCACTTGCCTATTTGAGTCTAAAGGTTGCAGTTAAATCTATTTCTCGAGCAATTTCGCCGACCAGTTACCAGGGGAATAGCGAAGAGAGATCGGAGATAATCCCTGCCCAAATTAAGGTGTTTTTTGATGCCCTCTTAGATGGACAGCTATACGACGTAGAGAGATTATATGAGCATTGGTTAACCCACAAACGCGTTCCGAACCCTGGAATACTGGGGTAACTCTGTGCTTTACTTGGCAGTACGCCTCGATTACCTAGGCCAGCAGTATTTTATTCTTGGTTCAAAGCATGTTGCGGGTGCTAAAGTAGTGTGGAATTTCAGTCCTAGTGCGACGGTCTGATTGTCCTACATCAAACGGATGTATTTCGGAGGAGCTGTGCCTGTTCTACACAAATTTTGAATATTTGCTGGAAAAATGCCCCCTTTGCATGAAATTTTTCCACTTACAAGTTTTTATCCAGCTGTATAACAAAGCTTCCCATCCGATATGGAATATGGATACCGTCCTCTGCAAGGGATACCTCAAAGTCCCCTGAGATTTCTAGTTCATTGAAGGGGCTTGCCGGATTCGCCAAGAGGTGAGGTTGCGTTAAGAATATGTACGTGGAGGTATCGGGAGTCCTCTCCCGTGATCTCTGAAAGAATTTTTCCGTAATAGCTATGTCATATAGGGTACAATCAATTGAATATTTAAAAGTGTTTACCTTTAATTTGCGAACATTTTCTTTTTATTAATATCCTTAATTTTTCTACTAATTTATCAATAGTAGTATCTGTCCTTAAAATGCAACATTCTCAAACACACAGAAATCATAATTTATCACCGCCATCGTGCATGGTGGGCGTGTCAGTTTGAGCTGTCAGTCAAGCTATTCACACGCGTTTCGAAGTACACCTTATCATTGTCACCTCGGTGAATTTTTCAACTGCAGAAAATTGCTAGTTTCTTTCAGCAAAAAGAATGCTGGAACAGCACTCAATGCAGAGCAGTATGATCGAGTGCTACAGCCTCCAGAGAAAAAGAGCAGCAGCAGAGCGCTGAATGCTAATACGAAACTGTGTAAGAGAAAGAAAAATAGAAGCAGCAAGAAGCATTTCCTAAACTCAATGCACTCGCATGTTGCTGCAATTTTATTTTCGCTTTGTTGCTAGTGCTGCCGCACTGTTGATTGTTGTTGATCTCATATGTAAGATTGCAAGGTTGCCGACGACTATTTTAGCAGCTCAGCCCACCGAAAGGTTCACAAAAAAATAAAACAAAAAGCGTCTAAGTAAGCAAAAACAAGAAATCTTTAAAGATTGAAAATAAAGCATAGATTGCATGAGCCAAGTAGGTAAATATGTATGTATGCGTAATAGCAACAACAACTAAGTAACTACGAAAACACAACACCACTAAATCGCTGTCGACACTGATTACGCCTATTCGCGTATTACCGTTGCTATTGTTGTTGTCTTTGCCTTTGCTAGTCCTTCTCGACGACACCATTTGTAGGCTAACAGGAAGTAAGGGGAAACAGTAATAACACTAATTGAGTAGTATGTATGAGAGCTGCTCGAAAAGCACAGTAACATTCACATTAGAGCTTGAAATTCTCAATTGGCTTATGAAATGCTAATATTTGCTCACGCATAAACTCTTCCCTTCCCCGCCACAAATATAAATCCGGCTTATTTATCCAGTTTCGCCAGTGGTAGACTTTTTCAATATATCGTATACATGTTCCATTGGATGGAGGACTAGAAAGCAAGCTAGGCATGTGCCTCCAAAAAGATATAGTGGATGGGGTAAAAGGCCTAAAAATTTTGACTATGCATCAAAACTGCAGACAAACCTCAAATAATGTTAATTCTGGATCCCGCATATAAATCGCAGTAGTTTTTGCTCTGCTTGGCAATATTATTGCTCGGGACCAATTGGATGCTTCAAGGATCCTCAGTTCGCCAATACACTAGCCAGTTCGTAGCCTTGAATATCACAGTACTCCGTACCCACATGGGTTCAAGCTTATCCCATTTTGCATTCGAGTTCAGCTTCATCTTAATTTTTTTCCCGGAGTGTTTAAAGCAGCTTGGATGCCACTGCTGGACAACTCCCTCAAAATAATGCAATCGATGTATCGTCTTCATGACTTTCTATTGGATCCTTAATGCAACGGTAGCAAATCCAACAAAGCATTAAGAGCCACTACTTACGTTGTCTTTACTAAGGGCGCCCACACACATTCCTTTGTAGCCTGTTTAACATACTACAGCAGAATACTAAAAGTCATACGAAATTATCCAACAACTTGCAACATTCGATTTACATCCAGCTTCTTAGCTACGGTTACTGTTTAGTATTTCACTTCTTGTCTCTGGACCTATAGTAGAATTTCACACCAAGTTTGTCAGGTTGTTGTCTTTATTATCATAGAACCCTAGACCAAGTTTTTAGGGGCTTAGTGGCTTGCTAGATACGCGTTGAACACTTGAAAAAATCTGCGCGACACTCAAGTTTACGCCGTTAAGCAACGGAAGGTTGAGATCTATCAACTTTGCTTTCCGGGTTAACAGGTCTAGGGTTGTCTTGCTATCCACCTATTACAAACTATGTTCCAAAACTCTTCTTTTCCATAAATTAGTTCTGTGTAGGTTCCTCCTTCTTTCCTAAGGGGAATAAAAAGGATTTTATTTGTGTACTAACAGGAAATTTTTAAATTGATTTAAAAATTGGATAGGTGCGCTAGGAATGATTTCGAAAAGACTGAGCATGGGTTAGCAGATGAAACTCGGAGAGTCATGAACAGTTAATTTCTGTCTAAAAAGGACTTCTCAAAATGTGTGAGCCCCAAATATTGATTTTTTTTATTTAATATTGGTTCAGGGAAAAATGTTTTGGAAACAGTTTATTGTAGAATTCTAACCACTCTTCTCGACAAAAGCAATGGGGTTAATTAGATCCAGAAGTCTTTCTCTAAGCTTTTTTTTTGTAGACCACTGGATCGCTTCTATAAGCAGTTCGAAGCACCTAGACTCAATTCTCTAAAGGCTCAACATTTTTACTCTTCCTATTTCAACACTTCTTCGGCATATAGTCGATGAAGAAAGAATTGCATGCATATCTACGTAATGATGTGTGGTATTTCCGCAAATGTTGTAGCAACATTGCGACTACTCGACCGCCAAAGCGCATCGCATGCTTGACCGGCCTGTGGTGGCAATAAAAGTTTCAGCGCTCAACCAACATTGCCTTTGTCATGGGAAATAATCGCAGCAAAAGAGGAAAGAAAAGCACTACTAAAAATAAATAAATAGAATGCTAGTGAAAAAATACGAAACTTTACGATTGCAGAGTAATCCTACTGCGACTTGTCCGCCTGCTGCCTACCTCCTATTTGCTACAACTATTTTTTTGTTGTTGTAATGGCATTGAGCGTTGAGCTTTGGTGCTGACTTGATTCCGGCTGGATTTATGTGTGTTTGATTTGTTGTTGTTGTTGTTGTTGGCGTCAAATATGCTACAGCAGCAGTGATATGGGCGCAACCACTAGCCGCATAAAACTTCGTACATGCATACATACATACATACACAGCCAATGAATGTGCTATGCGACTGCGCGCTGATCGGTGGCAAACAGTTGATCTAAAGATTTAGTATTGCATGTGTCTTGAGTTTGTTCTTGTTTTTTTTTTATTTTTATTTCTTTTTATTTTTCTTGCGAACGTATGCAAAGACTATGCTGTTGCTCTGGTGTGTTTTCTCTGGCAGGCACCGAGATGTTTTGTTGCATTGCCGGTTTGCTGTGGTGCGATAGTTTTTCTATTTTGATGTATTTTCTTTTTTCTCTGCTTTTTTTGCTGCGTTTTTCTTTTGCTGTTTGATACTTTTGAAGGCCAACGGCTAAATGTGTATAGCGTTGTGGGCAGCTTCTTGTTGTGGTTTGTTGTTGGCACAAGTTGAAAGTTTGGTTCTGCAAGAAAAAGTATTGAAAATGAATTTAAAAAGTAATTCGCATTGAAATGTTGCTGCAAGAAAATGCGCTAAATTGGTTGAACACTCAGAGCTGAACGAATGGAAAATTATTTACAACTCCTGACCATCAATTATTTAATATTGATAAGTAAAAGCCCAGGAATGAAATAAGCTAAGTACGGTGACCCAAACGAAGCAAGCAATGCGATTAACGGATCTGCAGCTGTAATGTTCGGGCTCTCAGCAGTGAGTATGGGTGAATTGGATTGGGCATGGTTGCAAAATAGATTTTGGATCTGTGGTTGCGGGAAGACTACGACACATAGAAACGAATTGCCACAATCCGCATTAAAACGAAGGAGGGAAAGGGCGACGAGCAAAAACTAATTCGAAGAATACGTGGAAGAAGCACATGAGCTCTGGCCACGCCATGATCTAAAAAAAAATAAGTGCGCCTGGTGATCTGGAGAAGTGATCTATCTAGATCCCTACCTCTACCCATTTTTGTTCTAATTACATTTATGTTATTCTATTTTCCTTTATCTTCATGTTCTATCTATCGATAAAAAATAGTAACATCCAACAAAATATCCAGAACAAAACCGTTTAAAATATCGATAAAAAAATTTATGACAAATTCGATAAAAATTTCTATAATAATATTGGTAGCAAAATCAATTAGAAAATCGATAAAAATATCGATAACAAAATCTATAAAGATATCGATAACAAAATCTATAAAGATGTCGATATCAAAATCAATAAAGATATCGATAACAAAATCTATAAGAGTATAACAAAATCGATAAAAATATCGATAACAAAATCGATAAATAATCGATAACAAAATCGATAAATAAGCGATAACAAAATCGACAAAAATATCTAAAACAAATTCAATACAAATATTGATAATATCGGTAACAAAACCAATGATTATAACATCGATAACAAAATCGATAAAAATATCGATAAGTTCCGAAAATTTCGATAGCAAAATCGATAAAAATATCGATAATAAAACCGATAAAAATATCGATTACTATATCCCAAAATAGTTCCCAGATTGAGTCTGTGTCTCTATGTATATCCTTTTCTCTATAATTACCTTTATTTCCACCTTTCTTCCTCTATTTTCATCTTTACTTTCATCGGTACACTCATCCCCATCTTTTTCTTTACATTTATTTTTGTTTTTAATGGACTTCCAAAAAAGGAGGAGGTTATCAGTTCGTCGGAGTATTTTATTTTTATTTTTATTTTTTTAATGTATGTTACCGCATAACTTTGGACCACGTGAACCGATTTCGGTAATTCTTTTTGCATCTGAAAGGTAGTGTCTCAGAGGTAGTCCCATACCAATCTGGTTTCGATCCGATCATTGCATCATGAAAAAATTAACGGTACACCTACATTTTTATATGAGAATTGAAGTTGGTTTTTTTGCTTGAAAAATTACGTATTATTTTTACCTTTGCCTCTATCCTTTACTTTATTTATGTACTTACTCACCTTTACTTTCATTCTTGTATTGGTCTTTTTCTAAGTGTTATCCTTTAACCTTTTATTAGCAAGTTTTTGTTAAATTGATACCATGTGCATACACTCAAGAAGCACTTGTTTCAGCCCCAACCATTTCCGTTGCACTATTTCCGTGTGCGATTTCCGTTGAATTTGCCAATTTACTCCCAACCAACCAACCGCCGCTAAAGAAGTTTAACTTTAAAAATTTCCACCAATGCAGAGAGTTCACAGAAGAGGAGACACAACAATGTCTGTTCAAAAAGAAAGAAAAAATAGGCGAGATACGTGACTGTTAGAAGCTTTATATGCGGGCCATTGGAGGCCCGAAACTCTACCACAAAATAAGGCCGCAATCAAGGAAATCTGCACTATGCTTGACAAATAAGGAGAACACTTCTCAACACTTCCAGATATCACATTTCAGTCACACGACTGATGAAAAAAGCCTGAACAAGGTATAGGTACGACGTTCCTCCGATCTCCACTCGACTAAGACAAGGCAAACAAAGCAATAATAAGGCTCTCGAAACGAACGAAAAATGAGCCTGAAAATGGCCTAACGCTGAAACCGGTTTGTCTACGAAACAAGTTTGACAAGGGATAAGAGAAATTTGTTCCAAAATACATCATACACCCATCAAGTCGGCAACAACAACAACCAAAAAGGCAATCCGTCCTTATAAATGCAGCTTAATGCCAGGTAAATTCACAAATTACAAAATATTCCGATTGCGTAAATCATGAAAAATGCCCTTGATGAACCCTGTACAGATTGCGTGAGGCCGATAGCTTCACCATAATCGTACGTCTTAAGAGATCCTTAAAAAAAGGCATCGGGATCAAACGGAGCCTAGTCAATGACAGACAATATACATAGGTTGTTTAGTATTAGAAAAAAATTATCACATCCCTTTTTCGAAAATATGAATAGAATACTCTGAATGCATTTTCGGTTCGGTTTCTGGATACATTTTTTTTTAAATACTATATAAGGCGCCAAATGAAAGACTTGCCAGAGCGCTTGGTTACTTAAGACTGCCTCTGGAGAGTTGGATACAGATATTAGACGTCTGGCAGAAATCATAAGTGACACAGGATAAAATTCCGGAAAGTAGTATCCCAAAGGTAACGAAACAGCAGCAACCATTGGTACATATTTACTTAAAAATCAGTTCAATTATATACACAATAATATATATGTGTACTCATGCCATCAATGTATGCATTTTTCTTTGACACAGTGTAACTATGCATATACAAAGGTGGACACGGCCGAACTGCCTATGCGCTTCATTGAATCACCGCAGGAGTTGCTTAGAAACGTACTGTATTCTACAAGCTAGTGTTGTTGTTTGCACTTAAACTGATCTACAGTAACATATATGTACATATATATATATGCAAGCACACTTTAGTACTGTATATATGTATGTATGTATATATTTAAATGTACAACTGTCATTGACTTTGGTGGCTATTTGTTTGAGATTTTCGCTGCATTTCGTTAACACTACGCCTACTGGACTACTTGTGGTGCATACGAACGTACGTAAGATGCTGTGTGTGTGTTGTTGGAGCAAAGCAACTAACCCAGAGGACAAATCGCTTATTATGAGCGCACAACTAGACACAACTACGCAGCGCACCAATACATGCAAAATGAAAATAAAATGTTGACAACCAAAAAAAAAATAAAAAATAAAAAAATAAATAAAGAATTAAGAAAATCTTCAAAGCTTGCAACCAAATCTCACTAAACTCCGCCACTCAGCAGTAAGTGGCTAAGTTATTGTGTGTGTGTGTGCGTTGCACTGCCATACCTCGTGGCGCGAGTGAGGTGAGTTGCATGCGTTGGAGCTGCCACCTTGCCGCCAGCCGCTGCTGGCTTGTCACCTTCATGTTGCACGTTTGTTTTGGCATGTGCAATGCGCTTCCTTGTCGCAATGGCGGCGGCAAATCCACCAACCAGCCAACCAACTAACCAACGAACGAAGTGCCCAACAGCCTGCCACATTACCTGCCACAATATGTAAGTATGTATGTGGTTGCTTAGGCACATTGGTAGTGTTTGTTGCAGATTTCAGTTATGCGTTGCTAACTCTATGCCAACCCCAACCCGCTACGTCTGCCTGCTCCCCCATGCGGGCTGTAGTTTGTGTGCTTTTGTGGCTATTTAACTGCAATCTCATATTTAAGCTGTGCAAATACTTGCCATTTGCCACATGCAACAACAGCCGAGTCAACGATGCTGTGGCATACGAGTATGTACATATGTATATATGTATGTATGCGCTGCTATGTTGCCATTCTATTGGACTTCTGTGGCTGCTACTTTTGCCCGGCCTTTCTGTGTTGAGATGCAAAAGTATCGAATTCCACGCGTAGTATTGACCTCGGCAGTGGCTGTTGAAAGCAGCAGAACGACAACAACAGCAACAACAACAATAAAACAGCGTCGGCAATAACAAACAGCTACAGCCGTGTATATGAGTGGCATAATAGTTTTGTGTGTTGTCTCATTTTTCTGTTGTTGCTGCTTTTGACGTTGTTGTTGTTGTTGTTGTTGCTGTCGATGTTGCACACAGCGTAATGACCATGAGCGAAATTCTAATGATATTGCTGCCGCTGTAGAAAGAAGTTTGTGTGATGCAAAAAGAAATAGACAAAAAAGGCAAAAAAAAAATAAGAAAAACAAGAATGAAAACAATAAAAATTACTAAACCCAGCTAAGTAATAAAAGACTTAGAACAGGCAATGTCTCGGACATTTACTAGTCATTTGACTATTTCAATGTTTTGTGTATGTGTTTGTGCGGTGTTGCAAGTTAATCTGTGGGTTTATGCACGTGAGTGAGTGCATAAACATTTTATTTTTTTTTTTGCACGTGCAACAACAAATNTTGTTGTTGTTGTTGTTGTTGTTGTTGTTGTTGTTGTTGTTGTTGTTGTTGTTGTTGTTGTTGTTGTGTTTGTGTTTGTTGTTGTTGTTGTTGTTGTGTTTGTTGTTGTTGTTGTTGTTGTTGTTGTTGTTGTTGTTGTTGTTGTTGTTGTTGTTGTTGCTGTCGATGTTGCACACAGCGTAATGACCATGAGCGAAATTCTAATGATGTTGCTGCCGCTGTAGAAAGAAGTTTGTGTGATGCAAAAAGAAATAGACAAAAAAGGCAAAAAAAAAAAAAGAAAAGAAAAACCAGAATGAAAACAATAAAAATTACTAAACCCAGCTAAGTAATAAAAGACTTAGAACAGGCAATGTCTCGGACATTTACTAGTCATTTGACTATTTCCATGTTGTGTGTATGTGTTTGTGCGGTGTTGCAAGTTAATCTGTGGGTTTATGCACGTGAGTGAGTGCATAAAAGTATATTTTGTTTTTTTTTTGCACGTGCAACAACAAATGCACATAAATATTTACAGTAGAGCGTCTCACACTCCACAAAAACTGGTATTTCTGGTTTATTATAAAAAAAAAAATAATAATTACATATGGAGCTTTGTGTTACGCGGTTTCAAAACTGTAGGCAAAAGCTGATAGCTAGTAAAATGGATGGATGGATTAGTTTGGGTATAAGGCTGCAAAGCTTTTTATGTACTCCAGCGGTATAGTATAGTTCATCTGGCTCTATTTGAAGGCATTTATACCTAGAAAAAATTCCACACGGTTTAAAAATTGTACTATGCTTTTCAGAAAAATATTTTAATCAAAACAAGGGAATGTTCTATCTCTCAATTTGAAAGGAAAAATTTTTAATCAATTAAAAACTATTTACAATTACCGCATCGCTAATATTTGCACTGACGAACAAATTGACAAATGTAGAAAAATACAATAAATGGTCCTACAAAGACTACTTATCGGGTTTTTTTTTTAAATCAAATCGGATTTTTTGTACCGGTTACCTGTTTCGAAAAACCCGTGTTTTTTTTTGTACCGGTTAACTATTTTGAGAAAAGTGGAGTAATCACATTTCTTTTATAATAGTTATTTTAAAAATTCAGTCGCGTTTTTGTACCGGTTACCCGTTAAAAAATCCGAATTTTTAGTACCGGTTACCAATTTTATAAAAAGCTCCCATTTTTTTAAGGCATAAAAAGCTAAAACGAACTTAATAGTATAGCAAATATTCTTATGATTTGTTCATATTCAATGCCACATAAAAAAAGTAAGTGCGCCTGGGCCACACTGGAGAAGTGAAACTTACGTTACATTCATATCTATTTTGTCTCATAACCAATATACATACATACATATCGTCGTTTAAAGTACAAAACCGCGTAACTAATCCTTATCAATTCGTCCTGAAATATACTGGCCAGGTATGCGATTGATTTATAAAAAAGAGAACCATTTTGAAATATGAGTGTTTTTACTCTCTAGAAAATAATTTATGCAACCTCACATTTTGCTTAAGGTTATATTTTTTGTCTTTTTTTCTTTCTAATTACATTTATGTTATTCTGTTTTCTTTTGCCTCGTCTTTATCTTTATACTCTATCGATAATAAAACCGATAAAAATATCGAAAACCGACTCGATGAAAAATTTCGATAGTAAAATCGACAATATTGGTAGCAAAATCTATTAGAAACTCGATAAAAATATCCATAACAAAATCGATAACAAAATCTATAAATATCGACAAATAATCGATAGATACCGATAACAAAATCTATAAATGTCCATAACAAAATCTATAAATATCGAAGTGTTCCAGCCCGCTCGAGGCGTTCCCAGGGTTGGTTGTGGTTTCACCAACCAGCTGATACAAGGCACTATCTAGCTCCCCTTTACAGTTTTCACAAACCGTGATTTTGATCTGGCCACGCCTAAAAATAGATCAAAATCCAACTGCGAAAAGCATTTGAAATTTTGTAAGTGATGCCGTTTTACCTGAAATTTCTTATGGCAACGCTTTTTTCGAGAAGATATTCTAATTTTTTTTTGACACACTGTAATTGTTTCATGTGTCACATATTACTTCATTTGTCTGTACTTTAAATACACTTGCATTTGCATCTCTTTATATCCGTGTCAAGCTCTTTTAATTGTCTTCAATTAAATTTACGAAAAGGTAAAGCTGCTGTACAAGTACTTATTTATGCAGATACATAAATATTTAAGTATAGTATGTACATTCGTATGTTTGTATGTATGTATGTATGCACATTAGGGTAGTCCTTAAATGTAGGAAGCACATTTTTACATCAGATTTCCTAAGCCTCAACCCCGATTCCAATCGGGACCAAATTTTATATGTGATATCTTCGACTACGGTAGTACCGATTTTGGGTATGAGTTGGCAAAAAAAATTAATTTAAATTTTTTGAGTCTCCAAAGAGGAATCTGAACTTTGGCGCCTGTGCGACACGCCTTAACCGTCATCAGTCGGGACCAAAATTTGTATGTGATATCTGCGACCGTGGTATTACCGATTGAAGGGGTGAGACTGAAAAAAATCGCTAATTTGATTTTTAAGGACCACCCTAATGTGCATAAGTAAGTACATAAGTACATATGTACATAAGTAAAAGCCTCGTATGTACTCTCATATGCATTAAGATTTTCTTCCCAAGCGAATTTGCCTTCATTTCTTTGCCGCTTTTGTGTCTTCACTTAATTTACTGCACACCATGGTTGCTGAGATGTTTATTGTTATTGTCATTGTTCTTGGATTTGCTTACACATTTTAACTGTACTTAACTTTAAACATAACATGACGTGATAAATAAGGAAGAAGTTTAAAATAAGAAAAGTGTCGCGCTAAAGCAACTTGGGCTTAATACGGGTCAGAAAGAAAGCTGTGGTGGAAGCCTAACATCAAGGAAAGAGTGTAGGGGAGTGCATCATTTGGAGTTTATTTTTTATAATTTCCATTTTTCTGGAACGACAAGGTTTTTTCCGGACTTATATTTTTAGGGATTATTTAGAGTACTTCGTGTTTTATATTTTCGGGAACCTTTAAGATTTTCGTGATTTTTCCGGTACTCTTTAGAATGTTGCCATTTTTTTGGAGCTTTTTTCGTGACTTTTTGTGTTTTACTCTTTGAGAAATTTTTCGAAATACATAATTGGTAGGATTTCTAAATATTTCATGATGTATCGGTACTTTTGGGATTTTTTGGTACTTTCCGAATTTTATTGGTGCTTTCTTTTTTTCAATTTTTTTTTCGAAAGATTTAATTCTACAGGAACGTTTAAGAGTTTTTCGAGATTTTTCGGAATACTTTGCGTATTATTTTTTAAGCACCTTTCGGTGTTTAAAGACTTTACTTATTTTTTTGGGTACTGCTTAGCATTTTTCGTAATTTCGTGTTGATTTTTCATGACTTCGACATTTTTTTTTTTAAATTTTATGATTTTTTAAAAGTATATATTTGACTGTTTCATCATTCTACTTTCGGTACTTTCAAAATGATTTTGGGGTACCTTCTCGAAAAGGCTAGATTTTCCTGACGTTTTCATAGATTACACATTTTGGTACTTTTCGTGTTTTCTCGGGATACTACATTCGTTTTTTTTTTTCAAATCTTTCTTTTTTTGTGGCTATTTAGATGCCCTTCAGTATGTTTAGGCATTTTTTCTCCAGATTTTCCAATATACTTAAAATACTTTGAAATCTTTCACTTGCTTATGGAATTTTTAGCGGTTTTCGCTACTTTTGGTATTTTTCCGAAGAATTGGGATTTTTGTGGAACGTTCCAAATTTTTCGAGAATTTTCGCGCATTACTTTTCAGCGTTTTTTTGGTACTGTTCAGGATTGCTATTTAATTTTTTCTTAAAATTTTCGCCATTTTGCGGATACTTCGTATTTTATGCGGTATTCCAGATTTTTCGGCATTTCTTGAGATTTTTTAAAGATGTTATTGATAAATATTTCGTCTTTTATTTCTTGTGACTTTTCGGGATAATCCGTGCTTCGTTTTTGCTTTCGGGATGTTGTAAGAATTGTAAATATTTTTTGAAGCTTTTAGAGGTTTACTTTTCGGGATTGCTCGAGAACTTTTTTGGGTGTTTTCGCTATTTTTCAGGACACTTCGAGCTTTATTACCTCGTTTTTTCAGATATTTCGTTATTATTTTCATAACTTTCTGGGATTTTTTGGATTTCTTGAATTTTTTGATATTTTCAGGAAATTTTAAAATTTCGATTTTCCTGGAACGTTAATGATTTTTTCCGGACTTTACATGTTTTGATTTTCGGGATACTTCGAGTTTTATGTTTTCTAGATCTTTGGGAATTTTTAGGACTTTTTGTGGTTTCCGGTACTGCTCAAGATTTTTTGGGGATCTTTTCGGGAACTTTTTATTTTTTATTTTTTGCGCTTTTGAGACTTCTCCGTTTTTTCGTTTTTTTTTGGCACGTTTCTGAGGACTTTTTCGAGTTTTTTCGTGTTTTCCTTTTCGGGTTAGTTCATGTTAACAGATTACTTTCGTTAAAAAAAAAATGTATACTCACTACGGTCTAAACCGTCCTGCGGTCTACTAGGCCCTTGCGTTCGTTCTTTTGACATTTATTTTTTGACCAAATTTGAATTTTTTAGTACTCCGAGTCTACTGAGGATCCTACAAGTCATTTCGTGATTTTTCCCAGACAGCACCCACTGTCCGTCGAAAATTGAGACTGTTGCTTTCTGCAGCCTTAAACGCTGAGTTACATTTATGCATATTTATTCGCTGACAAACCATAATATAGTTTAGTACGTTCATAAATACCTACATACATAACACATATGCATCAAAGTGTATTCTCATACAAAGCATCCTACACACATGCGTACTTTCATATGCAACTGAATGCATTCACCAGCGCGCGTATGGAGTACAGCACGGTGGCTGGTGTTGCGCAAGTTGGCAATTAAAAAAAAAAAAAACAAAAAATATAAACATACAGAGCTACACATTAAAGACAATTTCCAGGAATTATAACAGCTGCATTGCTACCATCCAACCAACTTGGCAGCCAGGCTGGGCTTATTCTGCATTGAACGCTTAACCTTATTGTTTGTTGTAGTTGTGGCGTACCTGTGACCTGTTTGCACGCATTTTTCGACTGTTCTTACTTTGTGTTTTTTTTTTTAATACAAATTGAAATTTTATGATGAAAATCAGCTGCACAAGAACAAAGACTGTCGCTGTGATAAAAAGCAGGCGTATAGGTAAGCGATTTCGCAACAAAATAAATCCATAAGTACATAAAAAAGCCGCAAAATGACTTAAGTTACAGGAAGATATTCGACTTGTGACTTTTTATTTCTTCACTTATCGGCTTACAAGCAAATCTGTCTATGTACATATAACTAGAACACTGCACACAACTCCCACTGTAGAACTGGAAACGATTTTAAACCTACAGCAGATTACCCTGGTAGTAGTATAGAATTTGGCGTTAAGCTAACCACAGTAATTTGTGGTTCACGCTAGACTTAATTCATTTGCAAAACATAATAGTTGCTTACACTCGATGTGGGAGATCATCTAACCGGTGCTTAAGTTGGAAGAGTTGACTGCAATATTTTTTTAGGCTGAGATATATGCTGCAGCTCAGTAAAAATTAGCTGCCGCCTACAGGGCAACTTGGCTGAAGTTCTTCCCTATTTATTTGTAGAGGTTGGCCAGATAAAGTCACACAACCGCGAGACCGCTCGGTCAAACTTAAAAACTTTGGTTTTATTAAAGTTAATCTTCAGGTCGGCCCCATACTTCCTATCCGGGACATAGTTGTCTTATGGGAGAAATGCTGGAAGGAGCCATATTTCCATTAACGGATTCCTTCTAAAAAGCATACAGAAAGAATAATTAATACATTATTCTGCTGTATCACTGGCTATCCCAAATAAAGGAGATACCAGCGCTCAACTTCCGATATCTATGCCAGCCCCATATGCTTGGGCTAGTGGCGGTCGTGCGGGAAGAAGAAATTTATCGGGGAGCAGAAATTGATATTACAATTCGGTCGTGGTGATGGATCTGACTTTGGTCTCATTCCATTTCACCCTGCATCTATTCCCATAAATCATCCCAACTCCAAAGCGGAACAGCGTATGCCAAATGAATACATAGTCAGTGGGGTAACTGGTTCCAAGTATGCCGAATCTGTATGCCGGCCGTCCTGCAGTTTCAATCACACTTGCTGTGGGATCGTTCTTACCACACTATACTTTTCCAATTACTCGTCTCAATAAATTACAAAAGTATGTCTCTCTGCCACTGGATCGATGAAAACCTGTTTAACTGCGGCTCTGGAGTCGCTTCTAGGATGTACTCCCATCCATGCTTTTATTCAAGAGCAGCCACGAGAGAGCTGCAATTTCGACTATCCGAAGTCAGCTTCCATACAAAGAAACTTTACGCAGGTATTCTAAGAAATATACGAGGTTTGGAAATGTGCAGTTTTTGACTCCATATCCCAAGACATCTGTTTTTAAAAGAAAGTTCCTAGTGAAAATCCCAGATCGCGGAGATTGAGAAAACGGACTCCCTGCCCTTGATCCCAGATATGTACGTCTGTATATTGGTACACGGCTGGTTCGAGGATGGATGATGGAGCTGGTGCAGATATCTATAGATCCGGCGCTAAAATATCAATTCTCATAGGCAGATGGCCCACGGTGTTCTAGGAAGTTTTAGCAAGCATCCGGGCCCTCTCAAACAGGATGATGAAATCCAAACTTGTTTAAAACTGCTTTCACACGCCTCAAACTCTAGCAGATAGAAATGTAGTAACTCTTTGTTGAGTGTCGGAAAGGAAACCAGGTCGTTAATGAGTTGGCGCGAGAAGGATCCTTAACTACCTTCTTAAGACCGGCACCATTTTGTGATCTTAGTTGGTCCCCTGTGTGAATGACTGCAAAACGCTCGACCCTAACCAGTCGCAACTTCTGACAGGCAGCCACTACAGATTTAGAGAATGGCGGGAAAAAATAAGCAACACAGCAAACAAATTGAAAGTACGCAAAAGTTAAATCAAAAATCAAGCACCGTGGAACAAACTGTCGTTGCACAAAAAAGACAACAACAATAATCCACTTGATGGTGACAACGATAACGACAGATGCCAGCAGAGCCAGCGCAACATTGTTGATACATTTTTTTTCATTTTATTTTTTTTTGCATAAAATTTGCAGTTTTGCTTAAAGTTCAATTTAAACTCGTTTCAATTAAAATTCTTCAGCGCAAATAAGAAGGAGCAATATAAAGCAAATTAAGAGAGTAAAAGGTATAAAAATGCGACAAATTTAATTTTTACAAAATGCAAAACAACAAAAACAAAAACTATGCAAATAAAGAACAACCGAAAAATACACACAAAACTGTGAAAAATAGTGACGCTGGCTGCCGTAACGACTACCAAGTTGGTAACAAAGGCAAAGAGAGGAAAAGAGCAATAAATTTAAGACCATCCAAAATTAAAACAATAATAACAACGATAAAAATACATACATACATACATATTCAGTATGTAAGAACAAAAGCAACAATGAATGGTCAACAACCAAAAGCCTGTTTGTTTTATTTATTTTTTAAGCAAAATAAAAACAAGGAAGAAAAAATAAAGCAGGCCAAAAAAATGGCAAAATATTTGCAACAACAAAATAGCAGTAATGCATATCGCGCAGCCAGTGACTTATGAACCAAATTGGGTAAACAAAAACTGAGAATCACAGCAGCAGCACAGCGACGCGACGGTCAATGAAGTGAGGGGAAAAAATGTCAAAAAACTTGCGTTGTTGAAACAAAAAAGGGGAAAAATTATAAAAAAATGCATTAAAAAAAGAAACAAAAAAGGCAACAAAAGATAATTTAGCGAAATTCTGCGCGGCAAAAAAATAATATCCGAATGGATGGCAGCAGCCGCCGCGGCAAAAAATTAGTGCAGCCAAGGCACAGACAGATATACATATAAACACATATGCAAACATAAATGTTGCATAAAACATATGTATGCATGTATGTACATAAAGTGGTCGACAAAATTATAGCCGCACCACATATTGACAAGTAATATATTTTTTTTTGTTTTGTTATTTGATTTTAATTATTGTTTATTTAATTTTTTAATAAAAACTTTTTTTCTTTAATAAAAACTGTGTAAATATAAGTTTCAAAATTTGTGCAATATTTGAAAAAATTCCAACAAAATTTTGTAAAAGTTTCGAGATTTTTAATTAAACGTCTAGTATAAAAAAGTGCAAGTATCAATTGGCAAAAAATTAGCGCTGACTGTTTAGATTTTTCGAAGTTACGGTTTTCTTCCATTAAAAAATATATTGTGTTTAATCGTGGAAGCAAATCCAAAAAAAAAATTAAAAAAATCAACAGTACTTTTTAGCCCTTTAACTTCCACTTTATTATGATAGAATAAGCTACAAAACTGCATACTTAAAATCTTTCTACAAAATTTAATTTTTTTTGTTAAACGTTGGTTTTTGTTAAAGAACTTTATTTTTATAAAAAAAATATCTTAAATTAAATAACAAAAAAAAAATTAAATAAATCTTGCAAACTCTTCAATGTATGGTGCGGCTATAATTTGTTCGACCACCGTATGTACATACACTTGAAAGTAAGTTTGTGCGTAGGTGTGCATTGACACATACATAAACACCCAGACGTCGAGCCAAAGAAAATATAAAAAATACACAACGAAAAAAATTAAGTGAATGCACTATAAAAAAACACATATATGTACATATGTAGATATGTATGCAAGCACCAAAAAAATAAAACCCAGAAAAAAAACTGGTAAAAAAAGACAAAAAATTAAGCCAAAAAAAATGAAGGCTCAAAATAATAATGAAGGCAAAACGGCGATTCGCTAGACAGACAGCGAACATCAAAGAGTGCGTTTTTGTCGCACTTTTTCTTGCTGCAGCCTCGGCAATTGTTGTTGCTCATATTGCTGCTGACTTGTGGTTGCCAAACAGACACACACACACACACTCCACATACACAGTTGCATATGTACGCATCTTCGCACAAGAAGCATTGACAGCAGCGCCGCCATTAAAATAAAATTAAATACAAAATGCAAAGTATTCAGAAAAAAATTGTACCAAACGAAAAAAAAAATAAATGAAAAATTCCAAAACACCAATGACCAACGTGGCAGACAAGCCAAAAGTAAAGCAGCAGGTATAAACCATCGCGATTATCTGTTGCAACTGCCGTTGACTGCCCAAGACTGGCGCGAACTCAGGTTGACTTCAGAGGTTTGTATGTCAACAACGCATACCCTTTGATATATGTATGTATGTATGTATGTATACTTAAATATTAAATATGTATATACTCGTGTACAATTCGTAACTGGCGCATATTTGTGCTCATATTTAAAACAAAGTCAAGACGTTAATAATGAAACGTGCTACGTTGTTGTTGCTGTAAAAGACATATTGCCAAAGTTGCACATGTCGTTTTGTTTGTTGTTGTTGTTGCTGTTATAACCACAATGCATAGGCACATGAACACACGCACATAAATATGTACGTACATACATACAAACATATATAGTATGCGTTCTTCTTCGGGCAGTAGAGCTCAAGGACTCATGCTTTGGTTCAATAATTGTTTGGAAATAAGTTGCTTTTGAAGGACAGATTGTTGTTGTTGTATGTCGCTTATATATAGAAAACAGTTGGCTAGAAACTATTTTCGTTGAAAAGCTGATCAATTATAGGCATACTCCATGGATTAGTAAATGTAGCGCAAAGAAATTTTTTTTTATTATTACTTTGCACCTGTATTCCCATTTAATTGAGAATTTAGTGACTGTTCAACAAGTGAAAAGAAGCAGTTACTCCACTAAAACCTCTCGGAATCGCACACATTTTCGAAACAGAAAGGATCTCAGAATGTTTAGCGTCTTCGAGCATGTGACGATCATTGACGAAATGCAACTGGAATATTGACTTTAGCGGTAACGTCCAAGTGCGATTACCATTCAGAAGAGAATGGAGTAGGGTATACAAAAAGAGACTCGAGAGAGTGCTCTTTGCTATAAATCCTGAAAAATAGATTTTGTAAATCCCGCTGATTTGAAATCGTACGATTTGCAGAATATGCCAGCGACTTAAAAAAGATGGACTGTGTTGCAGAGGCAGCTGGTTGCCCCGGGGAATTCGGTGCCACTCTATCCCAACTTCCAGGAAATAATACAAGTATGGCACAAGTATGTCCTGGCATGTTTAAGATGAGAGAACTGGTGACCTTATAGAACTCTGAAATCCCTCCAACCTTATTTTGCTTTATAGACTTGTATGCATTGACACACACACAAACTTTGTAAAATGAAACCGCACTTAATAGACCTCGTCGTCTAAATTATATCGGAAAGCGCCTGTAAATTTGAATTTCCGGTTTTTTGAATCAAAGTTGCCATTGAATTGTACAATTCTGTATTTAAAACTATTAATTTTTCTCTTATCCTCTGCGAGATATTAGCTAGCTCGCTATCATCTCGCCAATGGTCCTTCGAAAAAACCAACTTACCAGGACCGCGCACACGAGAAGATTTGTGGGTTAAACCAAAGGCGTGGTTCTGGAATGAAACTGAAAATACTCTTTCACTTAAGTGGCTATGTTCGCAAACACACTCAGAAATCACAATACCATCCTAATCCAAATTAAAACGTTTAATCCTTCTCCATATTTCCAATCAAAATTGCGTGCTAACCTTCCCCAAACACCCTCGCTTTGAGACATGCTCCATCAATATGTGCTAAGATTTCCAAAGAAAGCATACAGGCAGGCCGCTATTGAAAAAAAATTTGAGTTGTGTGTCGGTAAATTGGCGTAATTAATGAGCGAA
>NW_016165650.1:12499-26837 GCF_001687245.7 Rhagoletis zephyria | reverse complement strand
TGCCTTTTCATTCATCTGAATTTTAATAGGTAGTTACACATGACTTTTGTTTATATGTATGTACATACTGGTTATATATTTACGGGCTGAGTAATTTGAAAAAATTTGGAAGTTCTGCCAATTGGCTAAATGCTATTGTTAACAAAAGGCGACTGATCCTTAAAAAATAGTTTGCATTAAAATTTATTTTAATAATAATAGCAAAGCTTTGTGTGTAGTAAATAGTCAAGCGTTGCAGGAACAGGGCTTTCCGCCCGAGCGGTTTTCAAATCCGAAGTCGGTGGCAGATATTACTTCCTAGGTAAACCTTTCAGCCCGATAATTCTAACCTATTTTTATGATGAAGGCAATGGAGAATATTATCGACCATGAAGCAAAAATCGCGGTAAATAGGGCGCGTGTGACCTCGGACAGAGCCCTGTATGGTTTGTCTAATGAAATACAGGGTGCTTCTGGATAGCAAACCTTCTTCAATCTAGAATTGCTGAACCAGAGATAGGCAGCAGAGTATTTCAAATTCCAAAAAGAAGGAAGAGATGGTCGCAGGAAGGACTACTGTCACCTCTCCTGCAGAGCGCTGTAATGGACGCACTACTGTGGAAGACATTGTTATAATTTCTGTTGGAAACTTGTCGAAATTATTGTTTGCTTAGATGGGTCTTATAACTTTTACTAGAAGGAGGTCCATCCGAATATGAGGAACAGAACTTTCCGTGAGGTATATGCATGTAAACAGGAAATATGGTCCGTCTAAAGTGACACAAAAAGGCCTTGGAAGAGTTCAGACTCAATGAAGCGGAAGAATGAGCCCATTCACACCTTACCCCCGAAAACCTTTTTGAGTTTTCTAGAATCTTCATATGTACGCAGAGTAACAATGCCCCTGGTACCGGTGGCATACTAGGTAGGGCGAATATACATTGAGGTATAATTTTTAATTGGCAAACCATCTAAGAATGCTATGCTGGTTGAAAAGTTATGAAATATAAAATTTTAGCCCGCATAGTGGAGCGGCGAGCAAAGCGACGAGCATGGCATCGAACAAAGCGTCAATTACTCTTCACTATGTGCGCTATGCGTTTAGCCTTAGATGGGCCAAAAAACGTCTTTCACAAATTTGAATAGTACTACACAAGGGAACAAAAATGGTAACACAACTTTTGTGCGGCAAATGTTAAAGCCGTTTTCGATAGATTGAATTTAGTTTATTTTGCAACATACACTTCGATGGTCCTACGCTGTAATGACACAATTCAAAATTCAAAAAATAAAAACTCTTGCTACTGTTAAGTTTTAGACCATGATTCAATAATTAAAGGTTGCTCCACAGTGACATTAGAGTTTTGACATTCCCACACACAGTGCCTTGCTAAGGGAGCCGATTTTGTCAAGAGGCGAGAAAACTGTTTTTGAGCTAACCTTTTATCATTGCATCATGGTTCTATACTGCCTCGTTATTGCAGAGGATCATCGGAATGTATACAAAAAAAATTACTTTAAAAAGTCATTATTTTTATTCTTTTAAGTTTGAAGGAGCTGGACTTGTTAACTGGGGTGGAAAATGCTACCACCATCGAGAAAGTAGATCGGTTTCCAGTTATAATTTCTCATTTAAATGGCGAACAACTATTAGGTGCTCCCAAACTAAATATGGCCACTGGTTTAGACATAGCAGAAGCTGTTTACGACGTATTTCGACACCATTCAATCAAATTCAGGTGGGTTAAATGTTGCAACTCTGACATTGGAACAAAAAATCGGCTCCGGCTTTTTTATCATCCACGTCGACACCATAACACGGAATTGACGTTACGATCTGCATTTGAATCGAAATTGGCTGCCACATCCTGAGTATTCGTAAGATTCAGAAATGTTTGGTCTTCAACGAATAAAACCAATGTCAAGGATGGCATTGGGGCAGGAAAAGGTGCGTAAACGTGTACTCAAAGTATGTTGAAACTCAGCTTAATGATAAAAAAAAAACAGAAATGTGTAGTTAATTTTTTTAAGACTGAATTGGCAAAAGTTCTTTTATTTTTGGGAGTGTTCTTAAAATACATAATAAGTTTTCGATCGCATGGACCCATTAACCATGCGCGCTGGATGTCAAAAGCCATTTATTGGTATATAGTATATGCATGTTTAAGGGCGACTTTTAATAAACGCAGCACGAAGAAAAAATTTTTCGAAAAAATTTGCCTTTTCGTAGTATAATTTCACGTGAAAGTTTGGTCTCGTCCCACTGCCACCGGAGAAGCCTGGTGTCATTCAATACCTGCGAGATATGCATGACTATAAAAATGTTGATGAAAAACTTCAAAAAAGTGTAGCATAGCGCTTTCATTCTTAAACGATAACGTTTCAAATAAGAAGAAACTCATAATGTCACAAAAATTAAATTCCTTTCATTCCAATTATGATGAAGAAGATGTTGAGTATTGCAAGCTCCCAGAATTGAAAGCGGTTGATGTAACCAGGTTTCTAGAAAATCAATTGGCCGATTTGATTGCACCAAACACTGGCGTTCTAGCATTTTCAAGGAATTAAAAAACAAAAATCCAGCTTTGCAATTTCATATGTATCTATCTTCTTCAGGTTGTTATTAATCTCTTCAGCTCCCATAGATATCGCATAGAATAACGATCCTGGGATCAAAAGTCGATCTCGTTTCTTGAATTGAACGAGCCAAATGCTTTCACTTGGTGCTCTCTTCCACGCTTGAGATTCCAAATAGCAAGCTGTTTACCTTATCACGTTATGACAAATAACCGAAAGCCATAGAAAATGGTTTCATTTGCAGTCCTAACCTAACCTAACCTAAATGTTGATTTTTCAATAGAACTAAGTAGATTTCTATAATCTCAATGCAAAGAACATACAAACAAAACAGGAAACTGCAATAGCGTAAACGTAGTAATAAAAACTACTTCAATCAAAATAGGTTTTGCTAAACGAAAAAAAAAACGGTGTTTCAAATAAAGGAGCCACGGCAGGGTTGGAGGCTGGACCGACACACAAAGCATAAATGGCACTTCGTAGTTGTTGCTTGAGTGGTTTTATGAGCCAAAGGGGCAGGGATAATCAGCACAAAAAGAAACACATTTTATTACAGCGCCAGAGTAGTGGGTGCTAATGGCATGCACAAATTAATGAGTACTGATAGTGGCGACGGAGAAAAAATGTGTCCACTTGACAGCGACAGGACATTCGAGGGCGACTTACTCCGCACACAAGTATGAATTTCGACAACTTAATGGGTATTCAGTTAAACTAAGAGAACAAATTTTACGAGCGCGAATGCGAAATTAAATGTCTATTTTTGTTCGTTTGTTTATTTCGTATTTGTAAGTGAGTTGTTTAGATCGCTGGCGCTTGAATGACTTCCGATGCTTTTTGAAATTGGGGGGGGGTGGTTTGGAGTGTCGTGTATTATAATGCGTGCGCGACGATTTGCGTTATCTATTTTATTGCAGCGATTAGCAGTTGGATTTGTCACTGTGTTGGCAGTTCTTAGGATGTTAATCTATTGAGACAATTATAAGAGAACTAAAGGCATCAAATAACGTTCCATATGTGTATGTATGTAAATGTAAATTCATTTCCGACTATCCCCAAATATGAGTAAGTAAATTTTTTTTTCTAACAAGGATACATATGGTTTGAAGTCAAAAGTGTTGTCCAATTTATACAATAAACTCCAACAGTGCAACACGCTTACATTAAAGGAAAATCGACGGAGTTAACTAGCTTTGCATGACAATGTAGTGATAGCAGTCACAGGACCATTTCTTTCTACTGTGAGTGAAATCGTAGAGAAGACACTGGGAAGACTACACACGTGGGCTAAAGGTAGTGGCTTCAACGTAAGCCCAAGAAAATAAGCCATCTGAAATTTGGCCTACGATCTCCAATTTAGACAACGTCTACTACTACCCTACCACCTACACCCAACAGGTGAACAGTCACTGCAGACTTCAGCGAGCACTTAAACAATAATACGGAGTTGATCCCACCGAAGCTCAATTTCTCTCTGCCGTACACAAGATTACACTCGGATTGGTTACCAAATATAGAACATGGGTTGCTCATGCTGCCGAAAGTGCGCAAATGAGGTCGCAAGAGTTGGAATTGAGTATAGCTATGCACCNTACCTAGAATAGAAACGTTGAGGCACACATAAGTAGAAGTTGGTGAAGGTTCTAAAAAGGGTTGACCACCTGGTTACCAATTTGAAACTCCTATGTTGTTACTAAGAACGATATATTAGAAATAGGAAAGATGTGATAACAACGAATTTTGGTTTTCCCCTATCCTATCTGCATTATAAAAGAAATCATGTTACATAATCGACCCGAAATTATTTGCATAAATGTTAAGGAAAATGGATCTTCAGGCCAGCCAAATGATAGTTGTATGACCAGTGTATCTAAATGCATGCATACATATGTGCATACTGGGCATACGGGGTTTTGGAGGTTAAACTAAGTGTCAGTCAGTGGCGGACTCACGGGAATTGTTTTAATACATAGACACCATTTTATACATACATATGCGCTATATTAAAACACCCCCCGTGGGTCCGCCACTGACTGACACTGTACATACTCGTACATACATATATATCGTCGTTTAAAGTACAAAACCGTGTATTAACCAAATGCAAAACCGCGTATGTGAGGTTACATAAATTATTTTCTTGAGAGTTAAAACACTCATATTTCAAAATAGTTTTCTTCCACGTTTTTCATTTTCAATTTGACAGGCTGCATTTCTTTATTCATTCTGAACGTTTGGAATAAACTTTTTTGTTTATTATACGTTCCTGATGATATGTTGACGTATATTTCAAACGCATTCTGTTTATTCCGGCTGTGAAATGGGATTATCCGGAATGTATAAAGAAACGCAGCCATAGATTGTTTATAATGACTTTTGCTAAAATTTCAAAATCAAAAGTTATCAAAACAAATTCTATGGGACTGAGAAATATTATTTTCTACTTTTTAGTCCATTTATAAAAGCGTTGTATATTAAAAAGTTTTTTTATATTATTTATTTTTTATAAAGTAATCGCATTTTTGGCTAGTATATTTCAGGACGAATGGATAAGGCTTGAGCTAAGAGCTTCGGTGAGCATATCGAATTTTTGGCAACAAATGTCGGTTACGCGGTTTGGCAGAATGACGATACGCGGTTTTGTACTTTAAACGACGATATGTACAATGTACATACATACAGACGTACTTATTTATTGATGAAGGTACAAATTTGTCCCTGGATATCGTAGGAATCAAATCTCACAATTTTTTTTATTTGATCGTTAGTATGCACATATGTACATATACATATATACTATACATTAGTTTATATAAATATATGCACCTATATACAATTACATCCATATGTAAGCAAATTATTGTAATGCTTTCGGGTGATGGCGGCAATAAAAATGATTTTTCTAGCAGAGTTCAAGTTTAAACTGAATAATGTACGTATGTATATAAGGACTAAATCGTGTGATATTTTCCGGTTCTACAGATAATTCTAAGATAAAGTGTAGAAGAAACCATAGGTTGGAAATGAGTTTCAAGTATGTAAGTGGTGCGTTTATAATTTTGACACGGTGTGTATTTTTGGATTGTAAATATGGCAAATCAATTGAAAATGGTATAAAGTAATATGTTATAAACCGCCATAGAATGAAAAAATAAAATTTTGAGAATCCTA
Source organism: Rhagoletis zephyria (assembly GCF_001687245.7). Classification (NCBI taxonomy): domain Eukaryota; kingdom Metazoa; phylum Arthropoda; class Insecta; order Diptera; family Tephritidae; genus Rhagoletis; species Rhagoletis zephyria. The sequence goes on along the minus strand of NW_016165650.1, from coordinate 21,110 downwards.
AAATCATCTATAATAACCGACCAATTTAACCCACCCTAATATATATGTATACAAACATACATCAATATTATGTGGCTGCGAGTACATGAGTGAGCGCTTGCTGGTGTGCCGACGTGCACGGCCTGTGAACTGTGAACCTGCGACCTCATAAATCGTCAACAAGTAGCATTTAACGTAAACACCAACACCTACGCCGGATCGAAAAGCTTCGGTGACACAAATCACATTGCTATGATAAGCGCTTTGCATAGTCGCAGTTATAGTACCTGCAGTTAACAGATCACAAATTTAAAAAAAAAGGGGCGCAGGACATGCATGAGTCCACATGAGTCCGCCGGGGTTATATGTGCATATATACCTACATACATACATATTTAATATAAACAAAAAGAATGCAAGAACATAATGAGTGAAGTAGAAAAATCTGAAGGTCGTAAATCTGTTTTTTCTCGCACACACGACCTGGAAGCGCACAAATATGCAAGTATCGAGACTCTTATTCCAGCGGTACGGGTTCGTAAATCATTCGCTGACTTGCACAATTTAAATATTTACTAGTTCGTTATAGTAACAGCAGCGAGCGATCAGCGTATGCACGTGGCACGGTGGACTATTCAAATTCACACGTGCTTACAATGCCACATATGTACGAGTAGGCTAGGATGAAAGAAATATACACACATATGTATGTATGTACATATCTGCGTACATATGTACATCCCTAGAGAGCTCTAAAAAATCGCGTGCTTTGATTTATGTAAACTTTTAACAAATGTGCACGCTTCCAAGGCAACTCCAACTCTTTATTAGAAGTAATTAATGGTGTACGTTCACTTGAAATTGCAAAAATTACTATATTTAAAAAGTGTTTCGAATATTTAACAAGTTCAAAGCAGCGAGAGTCTCTCTGGGGTATCGCCGAAACCATCGTAGTCCGATTTTCGTAAAATCTACGAAAATGCGACGATTGAATGCGAATTGCTACGAACGTATGCATTCAAAGTGTTTGCTTCCTTCGTAACTATTCGGATTAAGTGATAGCATTTTCAGACTACGACGGATTCAGTGATAGCCCTTACTATCTTCGTTGGCTGTCAAGCGGAATCGGAAGCATTAGGATAAAAATTTGTGCAGACGAGAAATATCGCTGGCATAACTGAGTCACCCGAAGCGAATGAATTGGTCATTAATTTCACTAGATATCGCTAGGAAATACTGATCAGCAAACTAGATAACTCCCTACAACCACCAATTTGTGATTTCTTGAGGAAAATTGTCGGGATAGAAGACAGTGGATATTGTTGCACCACTGTCTTTATCAGCTTGGGATCTCACTTTTTCCCAAATTTGTGAACTCGGAAATAAGAATATTATGTAGACCTGCTCAATATCGTTGAGTGTAGTATGTGGTTGAACAGACACCATTTATGGCACTTTGGAATGAACCCGATTAGAGGAGTGTGATTCCTTATGACTCTCATAGAAAACATTCACAATAAGCAATTACACCTTCAAATGGAATAATAAGTCTTCAGACATGCCTTCCTAGCTCAACCTAATGTAAAAAATCATGGCGATGTCGTTTATCTATAAATTCATGTGTATATTTTAGCCACTTGAAACTAAATTCCTATGAAAATGTGTAAGCGGAAAACCCAAATGCTACTCTCACCTGAAAAAATTTGTTTTCCTCTTTTGGAAAAGAACTTGTAAATACTGAGATTATTACGCGTACAGCATACGAGAATAGTTTTCGTACTTGAAAATGTTTACTTGTTTTTATATTAGAGGCTAACAATTTTAAAGGTGAATTAATATTTTTTGAAATAGTTTAACTCACATATCCGAACTCCTGTCCCAACTAATGAGCATCACCAAAGCTGGGGCACATCATTAAAATGCTCCACAACTAGAACTGCGGCATCACCGAGATACCTTTTATCAGAAAAAGCCCAGAGCGCAATGCAGATTCAACCGCACACATCACCATGAATGACAGGCCCTATAATGAAATTCCAAGGGCTAGTTTCTCTGGGAGGCGTGCAGCTCAAAAACCAGCTTATCGTTGACGAACAGTTAGAGATTATTGCAGGGAAAATAGTTAAATTGCATATGTATGTAAATGAAAAAATAAATGATTAGCAAATAAAATCTCGCAAACTAAATACATATTTTACATTATTTTCTGGGACACCCTTATGTGCATACTACAAAAAAGATTAGTTCAAAGACGCTTTACCCACATTTTTAAAATGGCTTTCAATTTATCTAAAAAAACTTACTATTTTAGCGATAAGTTGTTGATGCCGTTAGAAAGACGTTCTCCATATCAGAAAACGAGTTAGTAATGTCGCGAGTTAGCATTACAAGTATTCGAGCACAAGTATGTCAAATTTGTCAAATAATTGCAACAAATACCAATTTAATGACATCACTTTATTACATTTTCTATTGCACCATGGAGTTCGGGTACTCGCATTTAATTTTAATTGATTTATGGCTGTGCCTGCAAATGAGTAGAAAGTTCAAGGCATCCCGAGGACATCTTTGGTAAATTTTAATTTGAATGGCAAACATCGTTCGCACACCACACACACATAGGGGTATACACACATACATACATCAAGAGGGTTAAGTTTACACTTACACTGAACAAAAATTTTAAACACTTCCCTTCTATTTTTAAACATTTTACTGGCAGCTGGCACAAGAGCTTTTATGAATAACTCAACTCCTGCGCCACCTAGCGAATTTTCTAGTATAATAGGACCATATATGCAAGGTATAACCTCCGAAAATTTGATTAAGGTATATTTAAAGTCTATATAGTAGGTCTAGAGTTATGGCCTAGTTAAGTGGTACGTAAATATTTTTGAAGTTTTCTTCGGACGTATCGTTCTTTCAAGCTGCAATAATGCTAAAAACCCTCATCGGATGAGCTAGTGAATGTTCTTGAGATTTTTCTCTCATTATTTTCTAGTATATATTCGCCTTCAATAATTTTTTCAGTGGTTCACGCATGCACTTCCTGAAGAAATGTCTACATATGTATGTATGTGCGCACACCTATCGATAATGAGGTTAATAATTCAAAAAGCAAACGTACAAGTTAACACAATTAAAACCTACGTAAACTTAATTAAAGAAAGTTCGCAATTTGTCAGCGTCGAAGGCGTACAACGGCGCAAATCACTTGACAGCGGTGATGCCAAGGCTCACAGGCAGCACATGGCGGCAGAGGACCAACGAAAATCTGTCAGGCGATGACGGTACATCAAAGCTGTCGCTAGGCTGTACGAATCTTTTGCGGAATAACAAAACTATAAATTGAAGGCAATGTTGATTGAGTAGCAACAGTTTGAAGAAACCCAATACATATGTATGTATGTATGTATGTATGTACGCAATCCCCCGTGGATACCAAGGATATACGCCTTAAAGCACACCCGCACCCGCAACGTTGCGTGGTTATAGTATGTTTGTTTGTTTTGTACATGTATGTATGTGTGGATGTGCCTTAACGGGTTAACAAGCCACACTATTTATTCATTCCTTTACGCTTATATTTGTTTAAGATCTCGGTCGGCCGAGTGCCTTAAATCAACATAGCAACACCAAAGAAAACCTCACTAAGAACTATTTTAATGTGTTGCAATTAAATTAACATATGAAATAGTGTTAACCATGCACACATACACACATGCATATACACTTATGCATGTACATATGTATGCGAGTAAATGTGCATAGGCAAAACTATTTTAATCCTTTGAGGCAGCAATGCCTCCCCAAAAATCCTAGCAAATTCAAAAGCTTTTACACGAAAACGTGCCAAGCACGTAAAGTAAACTGGTACTTCAATGGTTCTACCGGCGCTAATCACATTTCCCCGCTCTGTATATGCGAATGTTGATGGATTGATGATTAAATGTCTCATAGCGACAACCGCTGATGCCAGCACCTCGAAGGCGTTTCATGTCACATATCGCATGTGTATACATATGTATGTATGTATATGCACCTGCATATATGCACCTGCATATGTACATACATGTGTATGTGAGCTATCGCGGGTAGTTGGGCGCTCCCATGCAATTATCGCCAAATCGCTGGGTTTGACAAACTCACGCATCACTTAATTTCATAAGAATTTGGCTAGAATGAAGTTGGAAGTTGGAAGTTGATGTGTGGCAATATATGTATGTATGTACATAAATACATAGTGGTGGAGGGGAGGAGGACCTACATATCTGATGTTTATTGATGTTTGTTCCTGGCAGAGCAGTTAATATTGGATACCGCAGCGAGTAAACATTAAGAATGTATATATATGTATATAATTTTCATGTCCACTTTTTTTTAACAAACAAAGCGACATACAATTTCGGGAGCGGAACTGAACGCCTTTTAAATCGTTGCGTGCTCGTTAAAGTTCCTGCGCAAGTCTTTCATTATAGGCCAATTATGTACATATATTAGTATTGCAATTAGGAAAATTACCTGAAATATTTTTAACCGACTTCACAAAAAGGAGAAAGGTTATCAATTCGCCGGAATGTATATTTTTTGTTTATGTATGTTACCGCATAACTGTGGACCAGTACCGCAAAAGTACCTTTCCATACCCACGAATATGTTTACGTTGGTGCGCAGAATGCGCCAAGTTTGGAGGCATTGGGAATTCTATGCCCGTCGTATAGCGCGAACTGGTAGGTGTTTCGAATAATTTAATCGGCAGTATTTGCGTTAAAAACCTTGGACAACTTGTTGATATTGTAGACAATCCATCCAACTCAACAATCCATCCACTCACTCAACTGTAAAATTTTGGGCCGAAGTTTATCAATTTCGAAATGCCCTAGGAGAAAACCCTTTTGCTGACCTTTCCAACCTAGTTTTTAGTTTTCTTGTTTTGCCTATAAGTAATGCAGAAGTAGAGCGAATATTTAGTTCAATGAATATAATAAAAACTAAGCAAAGAAATCCAATGTGCGTTAAAACGTTAAACGCTATTTTATATATAAGATACGGTTTAAAACGTGAAGAAAAATGCTGCCATAATTTTACTGTAGATGACGATCTCTTAAAATTAATGAATTCAGGTGATATATACAATAGTGATTCATTTGATGATGAGGAATATACACTCGATATAAATTAATGGTGTTAACTAGTCTTTCGTTTCTTGCGATTTATTTAAATAAAGCATGTGAAATTTCACTAAAACATTTTAGCCGTTTTTAGCCGCTTTTTTTTGCCAATCTAGCCGGTCGGCCCAAAAAGTTCTGGCAACACTGCAGACAATACAAATAAAGTTCACCAACTTTGCTACAGTTCAAGTCAGATGGACTAACGCAAATGTCGTTAGCTCCAAACTAACGTCGTTAAACGCGTTTCACCATCGGAGAGGAGCTATATCGCAAACAGGAATATTCTAGTGCTTATAACTGGCTCGATGCGGCTTTACAAATATATGAGGACCAGTGTTATCGCTGAAAATTTTTCGAAAGCCGCGAAAAAGGCGTCTTCAAGTCATTCAAATCGTTTATACCATGTATGTATTAAGAAGACGCAATATGCATATTTTGCATTTGGTACGAAAACAAAATTGTAGTTAAAAAGAAGTACTTACATCATTAAATACATAATAAATTTAACACAAATAAATTGAGGGAATTCTAAGCTAAAAATATTAAATCAAAAGAAAGTGGCAAAAGTCGCATGATTTTTTAGAAAAGTTTCAAAATAAGCTTATTTTAAAAAAGTCGGAGTCAGGGGGCATCGATCTCCAAAAAGTGTCAATTTGACACTTTAGTCGCACAACGGTAACACTGATGAGAACCATATTCAAGCCATTTACGATGTGGTTCGTTTCGACCGTTCGATGGTCTTCAATTTGTTAATCGAAGTGTGGTTGTAACAAAGCAAGTGTGAAAATTTAGTCAAGGTATGTATTTATGCGTAATCTCTTGTCTCTCTATAAATCCATTTTTAGTTTTATGTGTGTTGTAGACAATATTAGGGAAGCTTAAAACGTTGTTGACTTGGCTTTAACATTTTATCCCAACTTCTGCCACTATCGGCGCATGAAATCTAGAATCCGAATGCAAGTGGTAACCGATATAGCTGCAATCAAAAATTGACCAGAGCGGTAGGTAGGCTCGAAAGTACATAGATATAAGTTATTCGGTCACTTTGAAAATTATTGCTACCATTCTATGCCTACAGCCCGAGGACATCCAATCTCTGGGGTATATGCGCTTATGCCGAGGTGAATATTCAAACACAACAATACAAATGCATTGCCTTTACAACACCACAACAACGCCTTCCCTCAAGTTGGCACCGCTAAAGATGGAAATTGTCTCGGGGGCCCTTATGTGGCTATATTTTATGTGTTTTGTGTTATTGTGTTATGAAAGTGATATAGCTGAGTTGCAAAAACTAACGCGCCTCAGACTTTTTCGCGCTGCTATAGCGTTACCCGATGGTAAAACCAGTTTTATTTCAGCTCGAACAGCTAAGCTTGCCTCGGTTCAATCTGGGTTGAACAAAATTATTTGGCGAATACCTAAGTAATTTTATTTGCAGCTGATGATGTCAAAAAGGTGGCAACACAGTATTTCCGTTTCTTAACTTATCCATAATTCCGGTAAAAATGTGGGCTGCACTTTGGTACAATCTAAACAACAGATTAGGTCCAGATGTTAGGACACAGCATGCTGGTTGTCCCGTTTTGGTGGGTTCCAAATGGGGTGAATGCATATCTTTAAAACACTTTTATTGTACAAAGTGCGAGTATATACTTTCTTCTCCACACAGTTGCCAATCATTGGGTTCTTTCCGAAAAACAAGTATTCCGCTTGACGTGACTGAACCATCGTTGGAAATAAATTCTATATTTCATTTAAATAGTACATCAGTTTTTATGAAAGCATGCATCCTTTTATTAAAATATTAATCAGACAAAGCCTTGGTGGATATCTATTTATCTTGCATAGACATGATGGGTGCTATCACTGAATCTATCGAAGAAAATCTATGACTTGTACATGCATAGCTAAGATTTTTCCCTCAAAATGTACGGCCACTTTAACTGCCGCGTCCTGGAATCAAGCATCGTCAAACCCTATATATATGTATATCTTTTCTAACTCATTACGTGATCTACCTATGGCCATAGTTTCCTAAGGAAAAATCGTAAAGCATCACTCGAAGGCGCATTTTGAAGGGTTAGAATGGTAATAAATTGAATCGAGCAAACAAAAGAAGCCATTAAAGCCGTTTTTCGTGTAGTTAACCGCGAAAAACCTCAACATCTTTTTTTCAGTCTGTTCCAATAGCAGTCCGGTTTACAGGATTTAGTCGTTCCTATTGACATAAAACCTGTAAGTGGGAACACTTTAGAGAGAGTAACTGAGCAACTGTTCCTAGACAGAAGTTATAGGAATTAGTCCGGAGTTTCTTTTCCTGTAAGTTCATGAAAAGTGATTTCCATTTGCAAACAAAGCAGAAAGCGGTGAAAGCAAAGAACTTCATATTTGTAAAAAAAAAATGGAAGTAAACAATGAAATATTTGAATATGTATAGATTTTAATAAATAGTTAGCGATATTTCAGCCAAATTAGTGTTGTTCAATTGACATGTAAACAAACCGACTGACGTTTTTACAGGAAATAGTGCTTGATCTGTTCTCCTTTTACTCTCAGTTGAGAGCGTAAAATTGTAGTTTGACAGTTCCACAGGTTTTAGTCCCAAGTTCAAAGGAACAGGCTATATATTAGCAGAGCAGACTTTTTCAATACTATAAAGCAACTTTAAAAACAACTTCCAAAAAATGTAATGTAACAGTCCGCTGTTGAAACATTCATAACTCGTAAGCAACAGGAGTTACAATCGTACATCTTCCTGGAGTGCCTCAACTCCATATGGGAGGGCTTTTGCTTTGCTATGTCAGGACATATGGGAGGGCGATAACTATTATTTTTATTTAAAGTGTAAATTATTATCTGTGCCTATACAACAATAAATGTGCTACAAGTGCTTATGAAGTAAGCAGCTCTGTCATATATGTACATACCAAGGCACATTGAACTACGTGGTTCTAAAAGGGGAACTCATTTCACTAGTTGGTGATTTTCCCGCCGGGCGGCTTCTACCATCAAACGTTTGCTATTATTTCTTCTGTTTTGATTGGCGGCTAAACAATGTACATTTTAACATGTCTTTCTGTGTTTACATGTATGTAAATATAAATGCCAATGCCAAATGCGGACAAAATCCGTTCACAAAACAAAATCGCCAATTGCCTTGTAGCTTCTTTGATTTATAGGCAAAGGATATTTCTGAGCTAGGCGACTCAACAATGCCTTTTCGAGATCGTATGGAATGAGAAGTAGGTGGCGGGCATTTATATTGTGTTTACTTGGCCGTATTTGCATTGGGTAACACTCACGTGCTCTAACCAAAAACTAAGCGGGCAGGCGGGGAGTGCACACAAAGCACAGAAAAGGCAGACGCAATTGTGGTACCCGTTCTATTTGTGGCCGACTTTTCAACTGTTATTTACGAGTATTTCACTTGCTTTGTTGTCCGCCCGAAGGTATGTACA
>NW_016165650.1:4276-8466 GCF_001687245.7 Rhagoletis zephyria | reverse complement strand
ACATATCTATGTAAGGTAAACAAGCCCCCCGCTGCATCCCTTATTCGATAGTTCCGAACTAGTTCTAAATTCGACAAATAAGATCTAGTTCGTTCTGCATCCCTTTTTCTATAGTTCCGAACCATTTCTAAATTCGTCACTTTAGATATAGATTTCTAGTGAAAAAAACTGAAAAAAATTAGTTTTTTAAAAGTACCACTTTTCACGGATTTTGGACTGGTGGGGATCTAAATCCCCTCGGTCTAGTTCCTTTTTGGCGATAAAGCCCTAGTACGGAACTAGAAATTTGATTCACTAGTCCGTGGTTTCCCTACAGGGTATAGTATATACACATGCATACATATGGACACGTTCATACAAATATGTACTATGTGTGTATCTAAGCGTGTATAGGCTTGGTTGTTGGTCCTTTGAAGCTGCATCTGCCCACAGGTCATTTCGTCTACAATAAAATTGATTTACTGTGAGAGAATAAAGTCCAATCCACACATGAATGTACAAACATACAAACATTACATACATATTCACTGGGGTAAGTGTGGCAATGTCTTTGCAGCTTACAGCTCATCAAAGTAAAAGTTATTTGAAAATAGCGACGCTAAATTGGTGGGAGAAGGGGTAAATTTTTTGCTCATTACTTCAAAATTCCACTCATAACGCAAACGTAATTGAAATTGTCGTATGGTCACTTTAATTTTTGAATTATTATCTCCACGAAAGTCCTTTCGGCCAACAACAACAACATGGCGTGAAAGCGCCAGGAATGTGAGAAAAGGGATGCGCAACAGCTATTCGCACACACACACACACACACACACGCGCGCACATATCCGTTTTTCAACCTTCGCCTTGCCAACGGTAAGGCAGAGATACGGTTTCGAGTTCGTGCTTCGTCGCTGAGTAGCGGAGAAGTGTGGGTTGCATGATGACACCCAGCAGCATGTGTTGGCGGAAGTGAATTATGTCATTCGAATCTGAGGCATTGAGGTGGTGTAATGATGTCAATGGTGCACGCAAACGACATTACAGACTCGCAGCACAAATGTTTGTACATGCATACTTATTCTATAATATATAAGTATGTACATTAGGGTGGTCCAAAAAAGTGTAAAGCGTTAAGCTCTCACCCCCTAGGATTTTTGTTTTTTGTATTTTTTTGTTAAGTAAAAAATTATATTTAGAACTGTGTCAAAGCCCATGAATTCTCTATGTATTTTATATGGCGGAAAAACACATTTTCATAGAAAGGGTGCTTATGAATCCTTGAAAATCAATATTTTTTGATCGGAAAACTATGTTTCTCCTCAGGAGGCTTCCATCTTTTATTTATATTTGCGATGTTTTATGCATTTTACTGGGGTTTTAGTATTAAAAACAACTCAGTAATGTTACTGGAAGTCTCCCGAAGAGAGACAGAGTTTTCCGATTGAAAAATGTTGATTTTTAAGAATTCTATACTATTTCTACCAAAAACTGTGTTTTCCTCATATAAAATACTTGGGAAACTGCATCAGCTTTGAGACGGTTCTAATTAAAAAACAAATACGGGTATTCCATTTTTCCACTTGAAAAGTCCTCGGGGATGAGAGCTTAACATTTTAAACTTACCCCCGCATGTATTTTTGGACCACCCTAATGTGCATCTGTATGTATGTAGTTATGTTTGTGAACGCACTGTCTACAACCGGCTTTCCCTTTTTGCTATTGGTTTTGTGTACAGTTACATTTTTCGCTTTGGCCACAATGACTGCTGGTTTGCCATGTTGACTGTACTTTTGACCGCGCACACGCGCTTCAAGCGGAAGCGGGAACCGGTGACGCAACGCCGCTCACACGTGTCCACTAACAAAGCTCTGGCACAAGCACTGATGCCGAAAGCAGTCACTGCTTCTTACCTATTGAAAAATCAACCCTAAGCTCATTCCGAATGTTTTGATGGAAAGATGAACTTTTGAGTTCTGATTCCAAGCATACGNGTGGCGGTGTCGTTTGTTGTTTTTATTTATACGCAAACTGCGAATTTTCAGAATTGTATTGACACTATACGCTCTATAAAAGTGTGCTATTTAGACGACTAAAACAGCGTATCAGTATTATTAATTAATAATTTAATTTATTTATTTATTTATTTATTTATTTACTTTACATCTTTACATCTGAAACTATTGTTTCCCCTGGTTTTTTTTTAGCATAAATCTCATAGCCTTATTTCGCACGACCTGTAGCTTATGCTTTATTAGCAATAAAAAATATTGTTGGGCAAAATATAATTTTATATTTCTTGCTAATATGCTTGCATGATATCCAATTTTCTTAGCAATTTTCCGATCTATATAGTCAAAGTGGTCATTAAACTTCAATTTATTGCAAATTTGAATGCCTAGTACCTAATTATGCGCACTGCACAGGTATTCCTAATTGTGCACCCTGCACTGGTTGGCTGGGATTATCATGAATTGCCATTTTGATACCATAAACCTCGTATGACTACATTGGTTAAATCCATCTTGTGTGGTTGAAAAAAGAATATGTTGCTGAGGTTTACATATGTATATCAAAGAGATCTTGCAACGATGTTGCTCCTAATATGGTACTCCTCCTGCTCATTAAATCTGGACATTTGCATTGAAGGCTCTCTACTGTGCCCTGTTCGTGCTCGTCATTGAGAGGAGGTGCGTAATCCCACGGTACAACACATTACTTCAACGGTACGAGATTATCGAAATTTTGGAAAACAGATGTGTACCAAAAAAGGAGAAGGACTATGGCGTTAGCAAACGTAACAAAGCTAACGGTACAGTGTTTTGTACCAAGTACTGTTCCACAAAATGTTTAGCTTCTGCTCAAGCCAAGACCACTCTTTAATTGACAAAAAAGTTATAAAAATTTATGAAGACACAAAAACAGTTCATATATATTCCCTGATTTAAAAACTAAGTGTAGGATCCTAGATCCCTAATGGATCGCTGGCGGTCCGTAGGGATATGGTTTTGGCTCGTAGTTGATTCCGACAGTACACCTATAACTAGAACCTGGAACTTAAGGTTGACAGATCGTGGAAAAAGTATTTATGGAGTTTTTGTCGTCTCAGTTTAGCCAGGGCAGAGGCAGATCTTGATTCCTTGTCGTACTTAGAACTGCGGCAGTAGTTTTTTGCTGGGGATGTAATTCCATTCACCCCCATTGAGTAGAGGTCAGTGATCATCTCCAAGCCCAGTGTGGGATGTTCCAGGAGAAGAAGGACCGTGAATTTCTCCTCGAAATCTGTTTTCGAAAGAATTTTAAATTCAAGTTTTCGTGAAAATTATTCGTATTCATATTTTTTATTTTCCTCATACATAAAGGTTGGTATCGAGCTCTCAAGAAATGTTGTACATTCTGTTTGGCGCTTAAAAAGTACTTTACGATTGGTAGTCGTAAAATATGCAAGGAATCTAAACGTTCTGGCTCCATTCCGAAAAAGCCAAGTTAATTTGTGTTTAATTTTTAATTCCTTTAAAATTTATTGCACGTTGTAGCACTAATTAGGATTAGTCGAGCAACAGAAATGCCGAAAAAAAATTTAAATACTCGTACATGAACACACACCCACACATATACATTAGGGGGGGAGTAATTTGTTCGGAGCAAATTTTTCTAAGAAAGTGTATAGCAAATGCAAATCTTAGGAGTAATTCTAAGCAAAAATGGTGAAACCATATACCAAAAACGAAGCGTTACCCTCCCAATTTTCAAAAGAATACATAACATTAAGAAAACATAAAATTTTGTACATGAAAAATTATAATACACTGGTTGTTCTTCTAAACATTGGGAGTGTTAACCGTAATTCTTGGTATATAGTTTGTTCACCAATTTTGCTTGGAATCGAACGTAGACTTTGAATACGACATACACTTTTTTCGAAATTAAATTACCCCGCCCTAATATATGTACATACCTAAATTCTTATAGAATATGTGCGTAAGTATGTGCACGCAAACATAAAATAAAACAGCGATGCGGCAATAAAATTTTCATTGTTTTACAATAGCCATTTTAGAGGTGATTTTCACTTTTTCCGACCATCTGATCACTGGTGGTCACAGGAATAACAGACACTGCGACGTGCACACAAATTGTACCACGCAGCCATATTTTATTCTGTGATTTTAATCCTTCTGAAAGTCCTTATGTGCAAGTGTATATAT
>NW_016165650.1:0-3916 GCF_001687245.7 Rhagoletis zephyria | reverse complement strand
AAAAAAAAAAAATTCAGCAAAAAAAGCCAATGAGGAGAAGTGGTTTATCTTCTCGCAAGAAACAATGGAGCATTTCACCGTAATGAAAGTTGGATTTGTGCAGCATCTGCATTTAATATTAATATCATAATTGCGTAGACTATTTGCAGCTGCGAAAGCATAGCCATGGCCGGAAGCGATGGGTCTAACGCAGCGAAGTCAAACGAACAAATTTTCCAACTAGGAGGTGCATTTAGAAACTGCAAAACTGCTTTCACTTGAAAATCGCTGTGATCATGCTTTGATGCTTTAAATTAAATTTATACAGCAGCCGTAAGAGATGGTTGTTGAGACTTCGAGTCAGATTCTGCAAAGAACGATGAGCTCGTAATTTTTTAAATCCGCAAGGACTTGCCACACATGTTCCGGGCACTTCAAACAAGACCAAACAAAAAAAAACAATGCGGAAAATTCAATTCACATGTTTTAGTGCAAGTATTGTGTTGTTGTTAAGGGGAGGTATTCGAAAGTGCCCCACCCCCTTACTTGGTGCGAAAAATTGAAATGACAAGGACATTTCGCTGTCCGATTACTAAGGATTACTAAGTATAGACGTGCGGGAATCCGTTTGCGATTTACAAACATCTAAAATGAGATTTTGGCGAGTATGTAGGAATGTCCATCTGTGTGTGTGTGTGTGTGTGCGTACATATCATCACTTTGTTTGTGCAGTGCAGCAGGTACATTGTCGCATTGCAGCAATCAGGGGAGTGATAAGTGCTTTTCGGGCATTGTTCCCCCCGCCTTTCGTTGTTTACTAAGTACTAAGTACGACGACTACTAGTTATGTATGAGTCTCATGCGTCGCTTCCATTTTCAATCAATCAAATGTGTTAACGAGTCCTCGTCGTTACATGTGTGTGACGGTGCGATTTTTCCTGATGCTGTTGCGCTGCATTGCGTTTTAGCGATGTCCTGTCGATATTCACACGAAAACAAACAGAGCACGTAATTTCGATTAGGTCAGACTGCTGGTGACACAATCGCTGGCGAGTGGGTGGGTGAGTGCTGATCCATGGAGTGAGATATTTCGTTTATAGTGATAATGGAGTCGGTGATTATTGTAAAATGGAATTGGTGTTAAAGTTAAAAGCTAATATGCTTTAAGGAGTTACAAGTTGAGGGTTTTACGTGAAAACTTTAGAATCTGCGAATTATTGAAAAAAAAAAACGCCAGTGCTGGTTATTCCAACTAATTTTGTTATGTCCTCATTTAAAAAAGATTTTGAAACTTAATTTAATGGTACATTTTCGTGGCTGTTTTGTTGGTGTACGATATCGCCATTCTGAGCTCATGCCTTTCGGCGACATCTCGCACAGCTGGGTATTTATTAAATTAAGCAAAAAAGGGCACTAAAACAAATCAATTTCTCATTTGCTGCTCGGAACACCACAACTTTTGCGCTGCAGCTCTTCAAACAAAAACAAAAAAAAAACAAAAAAAACGAAAATATACTTCGCTGCCAAAATAAACACCGAAACGCTACATTAATTTTCTAATAATCCACCAAAAATGTTGCACTTTATTGTTTACGATCCATTTACATGACCAAAAATAACAACAAACAAAAAGGGAACTCGAAAAAAATGTGTAATGAAAAAGTAAAACATAAAAAATAAAAGACTCGTAAAGCGATAAGGGTGTGAGAATGTGCTGGACACACCTACAGGGTGAACCGCTGTCAAAGACCAAATACTGGAGGTTGGAAGCTGTGCTGAGGTTGCACGCTGCTGATAAAAGGTATTGACGCAGAGGCTTCACCCCTACCCCTACCCTAGCGCCCGTCCGCCAGTGGCTACTGTTGCTCCAGTTACGCTGTTGTTGTTGGCCTTTTGACCCCTGGCAACGTATCCGCGCCTCCCCTTCCTTTGTTGCTGCTGCTGTTGTTTCGAAGGTGGCGTGTGACTTTTTACCCTCATTACATACTTTTGACGGCTGATACATTTTCCTATTAATTTGCATAAATTACAACAGCCGTGCGTCAGCAGGCATATGTTGAATGCCACACTTTTTCATTTTTTTTATGCAGTTTTTTTCATTAATATTTCTTAAATCTTTTGGGTGATTTATGATTTTTTGATAAAAAATTTAATTTGAATACAAAATTTTGAAATCTACGCACGCACGCACAACCATTTTTAATTGTAAGATGGAAGTGCATTTTTTGTGTTATTAGAAATTATTTCAGCATTTTGTACAATTAAATTGCTGGTATGACCGGACTGCAGCCACGGAAATGAGCATCGAATTAGTTTGCGTTTTAATTTTAATGAGGCCATGGGCGCTTCATAAAATTGGCGGTCATTAAAAGGCTAAAACTTCAATTCCTTACTGCAGTTGAGTAAACAGTTATGGCGTTTTCTTTTCTTTGAAAAGTGTTGCCTTTTCATTGGTTTCCCCTTAGTATTTGTGCGTAGATGGCACTGAGAAGGCAACATTTTTTGGTAGAAAAGAAAACGCCATTAAATTTAAAAAAAAAACCATCCACATTAGACGAAAATACGTAAACATTGCCACACGTTCTTCATTTGTGCTAAATTTATGATTGTGCGCGCAAACATTTTTAATTTCTATGATGATTTTACGGCTTTCCAGCGCCGCCCACTTCGCACCAAGCATGTACATATGTAAGTCGTCTCAACTGGTAACCGTCTCGTCACAAATCCACTCAACTTGACGTTCCTAGCCACATACCGCCAGTTGTCATCATGCGGTTTCTACCCTCGCATAATTCAGACAGCCCAACTTGTTGCCCCTAATCTATGCAGTCTGCACCTCTACCTCTGCCTCAAACTCATTCCGGTTAGCTGGTTGACTGGCTTTTCCGCCGGAAAATCTGCGTTCGGCCGGGTCAAATGGTAAATGGTGGAGAGAAAGCGACAGCGAAAGCGCGTTCTGAGTTTTATGGTTTTTACTAATTAGTTACAAAGTCGTAGAATTTTTACATTAATTTTAAGTGCTCACTTCATTTCAGAGTAATTGTTATGTTGACGGCGACTGTTCACGCCACTTGATTTTTTCTGGCTTAAGTTTGAAGTCTTTGTTTTTACGAGTATTGCATCCTTTTGGCGGTTTGTGGTGTCGTTCGATGGCAGTTTGAATCACTTGTTAAATGAGTGGATGTGGTTGGCGTCAAAGTTTGATGTGCATAATGATGATGACGTTGACGGAACCGCAAAGTGCTCAGTGGTTGTTAAGATTTGAAGCGTGGTAGATTTGGTAAATTTGTAATTGGAATGACACGTAAGTATGTAAGCTTAAACAAAGTTTGATAGTTATGCTTGAAGCACGGATAAGAACTTGGATTTATAAACCCGATAATTTTCACTTTTACAAGGATTGATACAAGTCGTTTTCATTCTAATGACATTTGACTAATTTAAGTTTCTTATGTATTTATTTTGGCTTAAGAAGGGTCGATAATACGGTACTTAACAGCTTTTGATTCAAGGACATTTCTAACTATAACCTATCAAAAATGGAGCCGCGAAAATGAAGGATTTCGCAGATTTAGGACTTTACGGAGGTTTAGGAATTAAATTTAAAAGGAGTGCAAATAATGTTGACAACTGTAGCCGGGGCCCAACCAAAACAAGAAATGAAACCAAAGAAATGAAATCTAAACGTTGTGACACTGAACCAAAATTAGAAAGAAGATTATGAACATGCACTTCAGCTTAGACTAACTTCAGGATAACAATTAGTGCGGAACATCAAAAACTTTCAGAGTAAAAGATTTTTTTTTGCATTTTCTTTCGCAACTTTATATTATTTCAAGGTAAGCCGTTCTTCATTCAACCAAAATCTTTTACAGTTGAGCCATTTCTTCGGAGCTAAATTCAGAAATAGTCTCAGGGAAGTAACATCCACAATGCT
>NW_016165649.1:5211-26839 GCF_001687245.7 Rhagoletis zephyria | reverse complement strand
AGTATTTGACAGATCACGTGGGATTTCAGACATGGTGTCAAAGAGAAAGATGCTCAGTATGCTTTGACATTTCATCATGAATAGACAATGCATGAAAATCCTAACCTCAAAAAAATCACCCGTTATATGGAAATGTGCCTTTGCGGCCATCTGTAAGTATGTCCTAACGAATGAATGTATAATTTGGTGCCTTTGTAGATTTGCATATTACAAACATTTTCGAAAGCACACGAAGTTGCATATGTATGTATGTATGTAAATATGTACATACAAAGGTACGAGTACATTTGAAAAACGAAAAAAAAAAATAGTGAATCCATTATAATTAAAGACAAGTCATATGCTTGGAAAAAGCAGCAGATGTGACGATATCTTTACACCATTACACCATTCCACCGTACGACTATGCCTTATGCTATGCGCCTGTGCAGTAGTCACTATGTGAGCTGGTTTTCAAGCCAACCAACGCAAGGCACTCAGTGCTCTGAGGTGTTCGTTGGTGAGGGGCACGCACCAAGAAGTACCATATACATATATCTGATTTATTTGAGGGGCGTAATGGTGCGCCTGCGCTAGGAAACACTGCAATCTCTATTCCAATGACACTCGGTATTTGATTGCGTGTATATGTGTGCGTATGTTTCGCTGTGCTTGCGGCCATCACTGCTTAGCCAAGCAAAGCTGAAAAGCTGGAAACAGCTTCACCTAGCCGCCACCACCACCGCCAAGGATACAGGAGCTTCACACATCACATATTTATGTATGTATGTAGTTGGAGTGCGAAAGACCGTTACGTTGTCGATTAGATATTTGAATTCTATGCTGGTGTTGCATTTCTCCCAGCCACTTTACATTGCCTGCTGTGGGGTGTGATGGACAACAGTCGAGCTCTTTGCAGCAATACCAACTCGGCGGCTCGCGCTTCCTTGTTGATTTTTCATTGTTGTCATCATTTTGTAATTCGTTAGAAATGTAAACAAAAAGAACGCAAAATTTTCTTGTTGATGAACCTTTGACATCAGCGCGGACTTTGAAGTCCAGTTATTTATATAAACTGACCAGTGGCGGCAGCAGGGGCAGCAGGGGCAGCTAGATATCTTTCAGCTTGTATGATGAATAGCGCGGTAAGCGTTACACACCAGCAGTTAGCGCCGTATGGATTCGTCCTGCATTTGATGGATGGCCATGGTCAGTTATGAATGTCACACAAGATGGATAATTTTATTGTTTGTAATGCCATAATGAATTTGCTGATTGTGTGTTGATAATGACGATGATGACGACGATGGCGATGGCGATAACTATTACAACTGAAGTTGGTGTAGTTACCGGTGGCGTTGTGAAATGTTGTTGCTTCTGTCAAACAGTAGTATGTTGAGTATGAGTACGATACGCATGCGCAACCTATGCGCCGCGAAAAATTATTTCCGAAAGTAATTTTAGAATGCAATTAAGCAGACTGGAATTTTGAAAAACAAATTGAGATGAAAAGCTTATGTACGCGTACATACATAAATACTATTTACTTAATAGCAACATAAAGAGAGAGTCGAAATACAAGGCTTTTCTCAAAGAAAATTGCATGTCTGGGAAAATGGTCAACCATTTCATTACATATAACAATATTCAAATTTAAATCATTTCACGCAAATTTCAGTTTGAGAGCCGGGCTTAATTTGCTTGACCATTCGTCTGACACATGAGCCCAGCCAGGCCTTTTCCATTGAAATTTCTGGTAGCTTACTAAAGTTTAGTGAATTACCAATCTGTAAAAAATCACGTTGGTTTCATATGCACAAAGCTAGATATATAGACATGTTGATTAATACATCACATTCGTAACACATAGGTGTGGCTGGACCCACATATGTTCCTATGTAATTTTTACCTAAAATGAAGGAATGCAACCGGCATTCTTCGGAAAACAAATAAATGTGAGTACAAAAATAAATATTTTCTCTTTCGCAAACTCTTCTATAAAAATCTTTATTAATAATAAATTGGCATCAGCACCGAAATAATTTCATTAAAATCTTACTTCATACACATTGTAAAATTTTGCCTTTTAGAAAATCTTTTTTTGAAAATTTTTAATATAAAAAAGAGCCCAAAAAATCGTAATTTTAAGGTAAATCTTCACTTACGCGAAAGCTACTAAAACCTCGTTTGCTATGAAACGTCTCGGAGAGGTCCTTCCCAATTGTGACTGAACTGCTGGTATTGCTCAGCGTCGTTTTAAACAGCCGTATCAGCTTCACGATGATACTAAATTCAGACATCGGGGCGTATAGGCAGCTCCTTTTTGGTTCTGTCGAAAACGCGTTTGGATTGAGCAGAGTACACTCGTCGGGCATGCGTTCATCTGACCATATTCTGCATAACAGTTGATGCATACACCTTATCAACTCCTCGCTTGAATAGCTCAGCTGGCAGGCTCTCAGCTCCAGCAGCTTTGTCGTTTTTCAGCCACTTAATTGCTATTCGTATCTCGTCATTGTCAGATGGTGGAACATCGAATCCGTCATCATAGACTGGGGGCTCGGGTTCGTCTTACCACTACTTTCAACGCTGCTACCATTCAGTAGGGTGGAAAAGTGTTCTCTCCATTATTGAAGCGCGCCATGGTGGTTCACCTTGGTCTTGAAACCTTCCGTCGGTCAAATTTTCTGGTGTTTTTCCTGTCGGACAGCAATTCTAGATCTTCGCTCTCACGTATTTCGACCTCACTCTCGTTATTGCGGAAAATACGACTCGCTTCCCCCTTCAGTTCCCTTTAGCGGCCCCACATAGCACGCATTGCGCCCGGTCGCAGCATGGCTCTGCATGCGGCATCCTTTTTCTCTGCAGCTTCTCGACACTTCATTGTACCAGTTGCTCTTTCGGGCTCGCTGAAATCTCATTACTTCTTCGTCGGCGGTATTTAAACTCTGTTCTAATTAGCCCATACGATTTTTCACTGTAATCATTGGCTAATAAAGTGAAGAAATAAAGAAATAAAACGATCAACGCCAAGTTTGTCTTGTGTGAAAATTTTAGCTCGCCTTAACACTTTTTAAGAACCGGTATCATAGGAAAGTTTTTAAATATGCAGAGTGCAATACTAACTTGACATTTTCCATTCCATTCAATACATATTGAATTTTTCACTTTCTTGACAAGAATTTACATAAGTAATACTTATATGTGCATAAAAGAGGGGCTTTGTAGCAGCCATTAGAATTACAAATGAATTTGAAAAAATTTACTAAGGGAATTATCGATTGCGGTGATGCACGTTGGCCAGTGTGCATACGCACGTATATAAAAAAAACATTTGTGTACACATATAAACATATGTATGTATGCATGTGTGTAAGTACATACCCTCACGCTTATGACCGACAATCAAATCCCTGAGAGCTAAACAAATAAGAAATTTGATTACAAAAATTAACATTCCATTTGTGTAACATCAATCAATTGAAACATGCTGCCACGAAGAAGGGGTATTTATATTCTCCAAACGTCTTCGTTTAAGGTTGCTTCCTTGTTTCTGCCGCGTGTTGCGCACTGATGTAGGCGAGGGGCACGATGTGAAATAATGAAAAGGCAACAAAGATGAAGCCGAAACGCATTAGGTGCGCTAATCTTATGGAAAATTTCAGATTTTCTTGTCATTGCGCCAGTGAATCCTTTTCATAAATAACAAAACTCAAACCTAACAGAATCTAATGAGAAATCATGAAGTCAAAATCCCCCCGCCTAGCCGAAAGGCCACCACAAACTTCAGGTGATTGACACCAAGATGCGCTGCATATCAATACAAACACCGAAAGGCAACAAAAATAGTAACATTGCAGTTGAAGATATGTATGTATGTATGTATGTGCGAAGAAACGATGCCCTTCATTTCATTTCAATTTCAAGCAAGGATTGAATACCTAATAATAATAATAATAATAAAAGTCTTTATGTTGCATGCGTCGTGGCCCCAACGACGTGCAATCCATGCGCTGGCAATGGCAGCAAACGAACGGAGAGCAATAAGGAAATTTTCAACGCATACTTATGCCTACTTATGTACATACATACATACATATGTACATGAAAAAGTTGTTCCATGCGCTGGGGAGGGGGGGGGAGACACAGTGCATTCGTTTGCTTTGATTGCTCTTTTCTATTCTATTCTTGTTGAACGTTTCAGTCTCCGCGATGTGTGTTGCCACTGCCTTTGGAGAATTGGTTTTCCTTGTGTGGGTATTTGGCCTATCTCTACAGTTTCTCCAAATGATGTAAATAAAATAGAAGTAAGTGTACATGGAATAGAGTATTCTCAAAGTACAGTCAGGCAAAAGTAGCGATCCACGTTTCTGAAGACGTTACGTTCGTTTGGTTTTCCCCATAAGGAAGCGTTTGCTGTTAGTTGCAGTTGATAGCCGCAAAGGCTACCAGAATAGGCCGCCACAACAGGTTTTTCTTAAACAAAATTCTTATGGCGGCTATGAAGTTGAACTTTTCCAGGGAAGTACATAAGTTCTTATGTAGTAAGTGACTAGGCGTTAGGTTTCTACATATGTACATATGTATTGAATGGAGTTTTCCTTTATTTGTGGGTTGTATTCGTTGAATTGTTAAAATGTACAAACATGATGGCAGCCTATGGACTTTATGCGCAGGTACAGTATGATCAAAGGGTTGTATAGAAAGCAGCATGTTAGTGGGATGCAGCGAATATGGATAGTAAGTTAAAAAATTGGACGTTTTGGTCTACATAATTTTTAAATAAAAGAAGAACGATGAAAGGTCAAATTGGTTTGCAATCGGAACGTTTAAAAAAAAACGACCTTCCAAGTGTTAGCTTAGGCTAGGTTGAAGCTTTCATCCCACTCAGACCCAGTGGGCCGGTTGTGATACAAGTTGAGAGCCTCGAATTCGTACCCGTTCGTTCATCTAGAAGTTGAACCAGTTAGTTACCGTCTTCTCACCCACGAAATGGCAGGGCAATGACAGAGGTAGTGTTCCTCACTCTCGATTTCGTCGATGTCGCGGCAATTACGGCCTATCCACTAAGCAGTGGCACATAATAATACCGGTCACCAGCCTTAGTAGAGAGCATTCTAGCCGAATGAGTGCGTCGGATCTTTTCTTGTCGAGGCTCGTACCACATGTGGCTTCCTACGACCACCTTTTATTTGCCTTTTTGACGAAATATATCTTGAGCCATGTCTTGCAGCTAGATCGCGGTATACCTGCCGCATGAGAAGAGTTGTCGTCAGACAGGGTGGTTCCTTTCCTCGCAAGCTTGAATGTTGATGTGGCTTGGCACCCACGCAATGTGAATAGGAGACTTTGCAGATAAATCTTTAAGTGCTTTCCTACATTCTATTGAAGTTATTGGCGAGCTCACACATCCATCTTGTGACTTGACAGCTGATTGGCTATCGGGATATATAGGTACTGAAGGCAGGTTAAGAGAAGTTTCGATAAGCCAGAGCGCAGCCTCTTTTATGGCCACGAGTTCTACTTGGAAGACACTGCAGTGGTCCTGTAGCCTAAAGCAGAGGTTTAATTAGAGGTGCTTCGAGTGTATTCCACTTCATACTATTAGATTTAGTTTAGAGCCCCCAGACTGTGTCGCTCTGCCAGTCATTCCTCGAAAGGATACGAGAGGAGAACTGGTTCTCGAGCTCCAGCGGTGATGTCATGTAATCTGGGGACTAAGAGGAATCGGGGTAGCTGGTTAGAATAGTAATGTGACTGAATCTGGTGTCTTTCCATTTTGACAGTGCAATTATTCTTACTGCACTTCAGCTCACCTGTAGCTTCCCAATAAGGTCTACGGAAGGAAAGTTTGGCAGTGTTTTCATGGCTTTGGTGGGTGTGGATGGCAGCGCACCTGTGCCCTATGTGGGGTTTAAGACCCCATTTCTTTCCTATAGGTTGCGTTGCGAAGCCGGTTTCCCTTCCCAGATGACGCCAAGTATTTCACTTTCTTAGAGAGCGATAGTATTACGCAGTTTATTGTAGGGAGATTTGATGTGATCGCTTCTTGGAGGGCATTATTAAGGGCTTAGTTTATGTCTCGAAGGATACTTAGTGTTAGCTCTTGGTATGCCAAGGATTTCTCGATACCGGAAACGATTTTGTGGAGTGAAGTTTTCACAGATTTGCCTTTAGAGTAGGCGTGTTGGCGGTCAGATAGCTCCTTAGGATCCATCTTTTGCCGAATGAATGTGTCCAGTATTCTTTCTACGATCTTTAGGAAGAAAGAAGAGATTCTTATCGGTCGAAACACTTTACATGAGGGGCACTCAGCTTCCTGGTTTCCTTCCTTAGGGAGGCGATTTCTTCGTTTCACCAGTGTGGCTTATTTTGTCCTTTGGAAATATTATAGGACAGGAGACGGTAAAAGCCGCGTTACAGGCTTTGGTAATTGGATCTAGTTCACCGAGACAAGTATGCTTTATGTCTACGGATTATGCTTTATCAGATGTTACTAGAAAACGGGGCTTACTGTGAGAAGGGCTTCTAAAAATGAGGTCCGAAAGTATCTTCCAGAATTCATTCCAGTCGGTTCGTCTCCTATTGCTATAAGCGACAAGAACTATGTACATAGTATCCTTACATCCAAAGGAGGATCTAATAAAAAAGCAAAGTGAATTTACAACCTCTCCTTCCAAACTATAACCTTTACCCACTGCCCGTCAATACTTGATGGTCTCTATTACCATCAACGAGGCTCCGTCCAGCGGGTGCGAGGCGGTATATCCTTGCTCAGGGTTTATTTTCCCTATATGGATAAGAAAAGAACCGCAAAAACGAACGCATAAAACGGCATAGACTTAAACTTGAAATGGGCGCAGATTTAGCCTCCAGACTTATTGACCATAACTGTTTTGCGTTTGACCCATATTGCGAGTTAGAACTTTCTTATCTAGCAGCAGGTATAAAATGCGCGGTGCGACTCCGAAAGCAATGGATTCCAGGATTCCCGTATCCACCCACTGCTATACTACTTACAAGAGCAAGGTCGCATTTGAGTGTGCTCCCCCTCGCTCGGTCAGCTCAGTCTGGGTTCGCTTAATCTTAACTTGCCTTCGTTGTTGACAGTCAAGGCGAAAATTACTCATATGAAATGCGTTTAGGAATACCTAAGTTCTTTACAGCTCTTCGATAACAAACAATCAATATTTCCTGGGTCCCGGGACACAGTTGTATTCCGGCAAATTATGAAGCCGAGCAGTGTGCTGGAAATGTATCTGAGATGGGATTGGGGGGAGCGATTTAGACTGTATAACTTTAACTTCTCGTGCGATGGCTGAATTCGCAAGTTGAGAAGATGATCAGAGCAGCCAGCGCTCACTCTGGCCACTGCTCGATGAACGATGAACATGGAACTTACTAAGGTTCTCAAAGCCAACGTTAGGCTACTCTCAGGAATACTAATGCGACTCTGGACCATTGAACACATATCCGCCATGTTCGGACCCCTGCATAACGACTTCTGTAGAAACTGTAGAGATGAAGAAGAGATAGAATCTACATATCCCTTTGCGAGTATCTAGCATTCTTTATGGGAGTGCCTAAAATTTCTGATGCTCCACTTCTTCGAGATC
This sequence comes from Rhagoletis zephyria, assembly GCF_001687245.7. Lineage (NCBI taxonomy): Eukaryota > Metazoa > Arthropoda > Insecta > Diptera > Tephritidae > Rhagoletis > Rhagoletis zephyria. The sequence continues at coordinate 19,244 of NW_016165649.1, read as the reverse complement.
TAGGAAAGCTGAGGGCAAATTCCTTTAGATGGTCTTCTGGGATTCACAAAAACGATCAGGGATAGACACGCGGAAACCCTCGATTGGGCATTCCAATGGGTCTAGGCGGCCTGCGAGCGAATCATTATCAGAGCCTTATCAGAGCCTAACCTACTCGACAACCTTAAAATATGAGGTTAGCTTTATTTTTGTTTATGTGTTAAATGGTGCATAACAACCAATTTAAGCATTCGATTGTTAAACTCTTGTAACCACAACGCAGGAGATATGAACACCAATTGAGCTTAAATTGACCACAAACAAGTCCTTTAACTTCTTACTATTTTTCCTACTAAGTTTATTTGAAGCTTCAAATTTACACCACAAAAGGCTATGAAATTTAATGGATAATAATTTATTGTCAAATGTTTTGCACTTTCCACACAAATTGTGTTAACTAGCAGACTCATTTCATAAATTCTGTGGTTATGGCATCATATTTGCAAACACCTTTTGAGGTCTGAATAAAACACGACAAAAAAAAAAAAACTTCCTCCCTGTCCAACTAAAAAATCAATGCCTACACCACGAAAAATTGATTCAAAGAAAATTTACGTACGTTACGTGTACATCGTAATGCTTAACGATAAATCGATTAGGAGATGTGTGTGTACATACAACCTTGCAAGTAGTGTTGCAACATAATTTTTATAACACCATACACCTGTATGCAATACAATGCGCTTGTACATATGTATGTGACTATAACTAAATATACATACATACATACACGCATATGTGCAGTGCTATGCATCTCATTGAATGAAGAATCATGTATTTGTACTCATAGGAATGCATGCCATTGTCCAGTAGCTGCGCGCATGCGCTCAACTCCTTGCTTGCCACGTTGCAGCCGCGCGACTCTTAACCACATTCACATCGTTCAAATAAAGAGCCTAGAGTTTTTCTTTTGTGTCTGTACCTTTGCCGCAACTTTGGTTATGGTTAAGTCTAGATGGCTGCTTGAAGCCTTTGTTTCGCGTTCGTTGGCTTTGTGGCAGGCGATTGCGCGGACCAATACTGTGTTCATACGATAAATGTATGTATGTATGCACATATGTACTTACATATCTACGTTCATTTGTCTATTGATAGCTACATTTGTAGAAGTTGACTGGCAAGGAATTTTTCTTCTCTTGGCCATCACTAACTTCTGGTAAGGCGTGAGGGCAGTGAACCCTTCCCCACGCACAGGCATGCATGAATGTACTCGTATATACAAATGAGCTGCTGATTGTAAACGTGGCAACATTTACATACCCTGCAGCAATTCAGACTCACCCTAGGTTAGCCCTCAGATAGTCCATATTGTTACCAGCACTAGTCCCTCATAATTCCCATGCCAATGGTTTCAACTGCCATTTTTAACATTGGCGTGTCATTGGAAAAGAACCGGTCCAATCAACAGTGACCGCAAGATAGTCCTGGACTAGTCCAATTTTGGAGATTTTTTCGTTGGAGTAAGATTGCGTTCTGCACTTCATAGATGCTTTTTCATATTTCGGAAAAAAAAAATTATTATCATTTTATAACCATGTTGCCTCTGACGGCATTTGAACCCGGACCCTCCTGAAAGCTAACAAATCGTGGCAAGCATCTCTGCGCACTGAGCTACAGCCACACATGTAAATGTATGTTCAAATGTTCACTTTGAATCAAGGCCAGACCGAGCGAGTGGGACATTCACAGGGAGGTGTTCTTTAATTTTTTTTTTTTATTGAATTGCAAGACAACACCACCCTGTCACTGCCAACCTGTACTTTTCGTCTATCTCTAGACCTATTCCTTGGGGACTGTTCGAAAGCTTATATTTTCGATGCAAGCAAATGTCCAATTCTGACCAGTCAATTTTTAACCAGTGGAGTACTGGTCCTTTACGGAAAATTGTCCGCCATAATGCTGCAGGGTACAAATAAATATCTACATGTTTAGGTGTGCCTGCATGTATTGGTGTTATTTACGTTGAAATCTTTTGTATCTATTCCTTGGTAGAAAAGCGTAAATATGTAAACAAGATATTTACAGGTCTTCAAATTTATATGTATTCGTTTAGTATTTGTGGGAGTGTATGTGATTTCGTATTTGTATACAAATAAACGTTAAAATTTTGAAGAGTGCGCCATCGTAAATAGTCATTTTTGTTAACATATTTATATGCATGTATGTACTTAAAAATCTGTTTTTTTTTTACCGAGATAAATATTTGTTTATCTTAGTAGTGAATACATATTCCGTTTTTATACTGGAAATAAATGAATGTACTGTATATGAATGTCTGTATATGAATTAAATTCTAAAAAGTGGTAGTCACCTTTTGGCCAGCTAAGTTCTGAGGTCTTCATGCAATGCCTCAAATAAATACATGCACTGGAAGTGTTGAATTAATATGTATTGCCATTTTTACAAAAAACTGAAGGAAGGCAACTTAAATCAGAAAAAAAAAATCACAAATCTGGCATTCCCTCACTAAAGGTTACCAACAACCGAAGTGAATATAAATATTTAATTTTTTTGATAATTTTTCATGATTTTTATTTTCCTATCAAGAACAGTCGCCAATACATTGTCGAAAATATTACACCAATTCGTCTGCCCGTCTGTTTATATGCAATCTAGTCTCTCCGTTTTCGGGATATCCGAAATATGAAATTTGGTAAGCGAGTGTATGTATAATGTAAACCGGAAAAATCGGTCTACTATAACATATAGCTCCCATACAACTATTGTCCAGATATGAGATTTTTTGTTATAACTTCTCCATTTATGCAGCTATAAACATGAAATTTCGCACTGTTTTCACTCCTATACCAATGATTGGTCAGGTACAATTTTTTGCCATATAACTTTTGTAACCGGTTTACATACTGAGCACACATAGCAGTGAAAATCACTTAGATTGTTGCTTTATAAGGTAGGTATATCTCCCATACCTCTGGTTGTTTAGATATGATTTTTTTTTTACATATGTAACTCCTCTATCTACATACATACATATGTATGCTGTGAATATACAAAATTTTTCAAACGAAGTAATCAGTTAAAGTAGAATTGTCTGAGGTTCAAGAAAGGTATGAAGCCATCGGCATAGCCGAAGACAGCGCTGCTCTTACTTGTTTAAATACAAATTTAATTTAAAGTTTTTTTTTGTTTTTTTAGTGGCATTTTAACTATTTAAATTGAACACTGTTTTCAGCCTTAAGGCTTAAGTACTTGCTATATAAGAGATCAACATATCTCATCATCGTTCGGTGAATAAGTCTGATGAGGAAATATGGTGATCTCCGAAATTCTATCTATCTATCTAAGCGAATATTGCTTATGACCACAGGTATTAAAAAAAGTTATAATTGGAATAGGGAAAAGTTAAAGATCCTGATACTCAAAAATAATTGAAAGACTGATTACTTTCCGTTCCTGAATAAATCGTTATTTTTAATATTAAATTTATGGCCCTTACTATGAAAATTAAGTATTTAGGTATAAAGCGTTTTGAAGTATGTATTTCTTTTATGAATACGAACGTTACTGTATACAAAACTTCCAAATCTTTAGATAGTCCACCAATATGTATTTTATGCCTTACCTTCTGCTGCAATAGAATTTAGAAAAGCTGCGTAAGTCGATTTTTATGAACACACACTTTTTTTTATTTTTAAAAATTTTGTAATTTTCGCTTCGAACGATCCAAATGTCTTAAGAAATCTTCTCTGAGCTTCGTTTCTTCAAAAAATTCGAAATATTACGGTAAGGCATTTCGAAGAACAAAGTCATTGGCAGAGACATAATATGCAGCACAATAATTAGTCCAATATATAGAAAGGTCTGTAAAATAATAAAAATACAAAGGTAATAGTGAATTCTCAAATCAAATGACAAAAAACTCAAGTATTTTGTATGGTTGTCGATTATTTCTGACAGTGTACGAAAATAAACTATATTGTACGTTACTATTTCGTTCCGGGTATTATTTTAACAGTTCGGTACAATACGAAAACAAAACGGCTGAGTTCACTTTGGCGATAGTACACTACAGTAGTTAGTAGTTACATACGAAACAACAAACGAAATGAATCGTGCAGAAAAAAATATATGTATGTATGTACATATATGCAATAACTAAATACAAAACGAATGGCTGCAATGAAATAAAAAAATAAAAATGTTTTTTAATCGAATTGGATATGAAAATTTACAGAAAAAAATATTTTTCACGTAATTGAAACGTTTGCATACATATAAAACGTACCATATGGTACAATTGTCACAAACGAAATGCAAACGTTTCTCGTTGGGGAAAATGAGAGTGAATCTTACAATTTGTTTCTGACTATGTACAAAACTGTACAAAACCACAAATGATATGATGATCGATGAGCAAATGGGAATTGTTTTGTACAGTTTATTTTCGTACCCTGATTTCTGATAACTATAAGGAAAATTGCGAAAAATCGAAGACTTGATTTGCGGGAATTAAAGGCTGTGGAGCGATCACCATCTTGAGTGCAAGGGTTGTCAACCGCTTTTTTCAAATCAGAAGGGCAGCAATCTTAGAGTCTTGGGTAGTCGACTTCTAAGAGGATTTTTCTACACTTCCTTGCAATTATTTTTTAGTTATTAATTTTTTTATAGCAGATCTATATATATATATTTATAAAAAATACAATTTTAAGTTATGCCATTTGATGTATAAAGTCGGTATGGCGGTTAATAAAATTTTTTCCCGAAATTAAGAGGAAAATTAAATATATTTGTATTTTTTACAAATTATAGAATATTCGCCAAAAAGAGGAACTTTAAAACTAAAAAAGAGAGCGTGATGAGATGGAACAAAATCCTCTTAAGCTTCAATTACCACTAAGGTCTCGGCAAAGATGGATTCAATCGTAAAATGGCATTGCTCGTGAGCTATTTTTTAAATTTTTTTTTAACCCTGACAGCCTTCTTTTCAAGATGGCGTCGAGTTCACAAGCCCTTGAGTACCACAAATCAAGTTTTACGTTATTCTCGGATATTCTCGCAGTATTCAAATAGAATTGAAGACTATGCCAGGTATCACCATTTTACCAATTTTAACCCTTATTTGGCCATACTATTTTGCAAAAACTAAACTATTTAATTCCACTTACCATTCGGAAAGGTCCCGCATACACCACTTTACTATCACCGCTAAAGACACCGAGTATAAGTAAACAATTCAACAGCGATAGAGCATAGGAAATATGAATAACTTTTTGGAAAATCTTTGCACTCAATATGCGGCGATACCAATCGAGGTGTTTGTTCGCCATGGCAATAATAGACCAACAACCGCTCAATACATAGCAACAACGTTGTAACACCAGTATAAATGTTGCCACACGCACAGTATGCTCACGTCCGAAGGGGGCTGCCTGCGTACAAATTGTGAATACCAAGTAGATCAAGTGACTGGTGAAGTTATTGAATATTTTGCGAGAACTGAACTTAGAATTGTACTCAAGATATAGCCAACTTGTAATAGCGCCGGCCAAGTATGGAAATATGCGCGCCAGCGGATGCATGTAGAGCTCAGTGAAGTGTGCGAACGTAGCCTCTAAGGATATTTGGTAATTTAAGTTAATGCCAATGATAGCTTGATACGTTAGGGAGCCAATAATAAGTAGCAAAGTCAAGATTTTAGCAAGTTGGGGTTGCCTGAAAAGAAAGTGTGATGTGATGTTTTGTTTTATAAAATTTTTATTTCGAAGATTTACATACTTAGTATACGTAACCAAAAGCACTGTCAGCACAATCGAATACTGCATTTCGCAAGACAAATGCCAAGTCCATATCAGGCATATGTCCCGATAATCAAATAAATTGTGTATGAAGAGCAAATTCCGCCACCAGTAATGCTCACATTTACCCGCCAAAACACCGGCTGAGTTAAAGACTGATGTATTGTCCAAGTAATGGAACGTTAAATATGAGGCGCAGATCATGAAATAGTAGAGCGGGGCCAATCTATTTAAAAAAAAAAAGAAAAAAAAATGGGTTTTAACCACGAACCATATTCATTATAAGTAAAATAATTTAAATCAATATTCAATCATTATTCTATGATTTTTTTTTCGCTCAGAAATAATAATTTTTGTTTAGTATTATTTTTCCGCTCAAAGGATATAATTATTTTATGATTTTTATTTTTTTCTCCCTTTTAAGGATATTTTGGAAATCGCGCTAGTTTAGCGTACGAGTTTTCTGAATAATCATTATTGTTAAGTGAAAAAATAAAGCTCAATAATAATTATTGGCTTTGATCGAAAAAAATAAAAATGAGGTAATAATTTCTTTTGAGCGAAAAAATAAAACCCAAATATTTATTATTATTTTTAATTTTCATTGCAGATTACAGTAGGACTACGCATACAGATATGTGAGTATTGTTAAAACTGTTTTCTGATGTTTTGACTTTTTTTTGATTAAACATAATAAAATTTTATTATTTTCGGTTCCTGGTTTTATAAATTGTTGTTTAAAGTTTAAGTTACGATTACGGAAAAATTTCAACAAAAACATTTCGGAAAATGGCATAGGTTTAAATCAGAATTTATAACTTTTAAGGCATCCGTTACGAGGTTTTTTTGGGTTAGGTTAGCCATGTGTCACACATAGGCCATTTGGTCTTTCGCAGTACCAGATGAATATCGGACCTTACATAGACTTATAGTAGACATTGTTTATGTCCACATTAAACTATCTTTAAGTTTTTTCCGGCTATTTAAGACGGGTTCTTGCTAGCGTCCGATATATGTAAGCATATGAGGTGCTCCAGCGGTGCTTTGGCTTCGGGTTTAAGGAAATTGGTGCGTACTCCCCTATCGACGATTGCTATATCGCATTTATTTATGTGCCCTGGGAATGCAGTGACCTGTTTTCATTCTTTAATTTTTCCACAATAATGCTAACACAAATCAGGTATACCTATCTTCGTTTGGTTTTCATTCCACTACCCAACCACTTGTATTTTCCTGATCTTATCGATTTCAATTTGTAGTTTCGCTTTAGATGTTTTTCTATCGCAATTATTTCGTTCCCTTCGATGCCCATATGGTCTGGGGCCCAATAGATAGCGTTATTGCTTTTATTGATGTCTTATATACTATCCACGTACATATATTTTTTTAATGGAACCGCTTCCCATTTCACTAAAGTACGGCTGCCATACGTCCCCGTTTCCAGGGACATGTCCCTATTTCGGACCCTTTGTCCCCGTGTCCCCGCCTACAACCAAAATCCCCCCTCCGTTTAATGCTTCGGACAACAATATATAATTCGCTTTTTTAAATTTTAAGTGGTTAGCGAAACATTTCTTAGTCTATCGGATTCGAAAGTGTAATGTGAACAGTGGGTGAAAATAAAACTCAAGATAACGCTGAAAAGTAGGTTCCTGACAATTATAAAGACAATATACTTTGAGCGATTTAGGAGGAGGGAAATCGATAATCGAAGTTGGTAAAAAAAGTATCCATCAATTATTTAAGAGGAAAAATTATAATGATATCCCATGAATGTTATGAGGAAAAAACTTATTTAAAATCATTTATTGAAAAATGTACATTCAAGTGGAAAGAATGTCGCCCTGAGAAAAATTTAGTTTATTTTTTAAGGATACTATTGAACTCGAATGAAAAGCAAACTTGCTAAAATTTTTGAGCTTGTTTTTTCTCTTATTTCATCACAATGGTCTAAAGAGAGAAGCACACTTTACATTGGCACTGTGGGAAGTATAGTTCAGTGCAAGTTCAACCTTAAAATGACGTGCACTGAATTTTATCATTTAAAAATGAACACGAACTTTTAAGCAAAGTTAAAACTAGTGAAAAATACAAATGGTATATGCGAAAAGAGACCCTATAACATGCAATATGAGTTAGTTACGTAAAAATGTGTTAAAATAGTTCTTGTTTTGTTTGCTTCCACTTACGTTAAGAAGCACAAATACCTTCCTGAATTGCCTTGAACTTTTTCTATGATCTCTAACGTCGAAAAAAATTATACCCCTATTTTTTTTTTAAATCAAAAAATAGTTACTGGTCTCCAGTGTTGCCAGAAGTTTTTGGATGAACTGGCTGAATTGGCAAATAAAACCGGCAAAAAACGGCTAAAATGTTTCAACTAAATTTCACATGTTTTATTTAAATAAATCACGAGTAAAAAGACTATTTATTGGAGAGAAGTTACAAATTCGAGCCGGAAAAAATTTTGCCAGCAGGAATTAGCAATTAGGAAAAAGATATGATTGTGGCACATGGTTGGATTTTTTGTCGACGATAATTTGAACAAACAAGTTCGTTAAATTTAAGAATTTACAAACTGGAGCGATTTCAAAATGAAAAATGTAAGTTAATACTTGTTTACTTAATTAATTTAGTCAATTCCAATGATTTGAAAGGTACTCGAAAAAAAAACTATTTATTACTATTACTATCTGATATTTTGAGTGATAATTCTCGCTGGATTTTCGACGAACAAACCTATTGTCTTCCCTACAAGGCCTTCTCAGACTGACCGATTCTCAATACACTCAAATAGAAACCCATACACATTAAAAACGCTGTAAAAATTTGCCTTCAATTTTAAGGCAGTAAAACAACAACCTTAAGTTAACATCAACCGAGGCCATATGTTGGCAAGTGATGCCAAATCACAGTTACACAAAATAACTGGTCAGATTTTTCAGAAATCCCTTCAATTCTGATGTAAAATATGATGCTAAAAGACTGCAGATCTCCCATTTAGATGACCGGTCATATGGCCGGAAGATGTCTCGTAGAATTCCCAGCGAGTTTTGCTCTTTTATTTTCATTTTGACTCACTTCAGTGTTGGTTCCTTTAATTCAAGTTGGCATTCGGTTTTTGGAATTTGAATAAGTTCTCAGCAAAAACGTTTGCTTAAAAAAATACATATGTGTACATAGTGCTTGAAAATATCAATTTTTCCATTACCTTAAACCTTTGGGAGTGGGCAAAAATTATGTTTTTTTAATTTAGGCAGAATTGAATATGCGCTATCTGGGAAGACAATATCTACATGTAATATTTATTCTGTTTGTTGGGACTATATCCAAACACAAACGCATCTTAAGAGTCTTAACAGTGAAACAATTTCTTATTTTCTAAGTTGACGAATAAAACTTCACACTTAAAATTAAGACATTTATAACAAACATTTTATGAAGAAAATCCCCTTCGTTTAAAATAAAAATAAGCGAAATCGGCCCAATTTCATACAACCCTGCCTGACATGAAAATTTTCTCCACGATAAGGCTAGTTAGCCATTTCTAACAGATTTTGGGTCGCTTAGTCAAAAATGGAAACATATATACATATTTGAAATTTAAGAAAACAAGGCAAATAGCAAAATTGGCTAAAAACGGCAAATTTTTTTCAGCAAAACGGCTAACAAATCGGCTGCCGGCTAAATCGAAATTTCTCCGGATGTTTGCTATCGCAACCGGCTAAATCTAGCCGGAAAACGGCTAAAAAGGCAACACTGCTGGTCTCTCAGGGGGCCTAAAGTTTTCCATATATTTTATATGGGGAAAAATAACCTTTCGTAGAAATGTAATGGAATTCTTGAAAATCAATATTTTTCGATCGGAAAACTTTGGTTCTTTTCAAGAGGCTTACAATAATAATACCCAATTGTTCATTTAACCATTTCTTAAAACTAACAGTTTTTTATCGGTGCAACCATAGCAATGCGATGCGACAGGCAAATACATCGTAGGTGATTTCGCATCACATTACAGAGTAGTCCCCCAGGTGAAGAAGGATCTGGATTCACTTAGCATTTCCAATCCAAACTCGCTTAGGCGGTTACAGTGCCAATAAAGAAGAAGAAGAAAAAGCTTTCCCTAGGCAATGAGCCGAACTACTTTCAAAGTCATAAAATTAAAACTTTCAAAGATTTAAACATTTTGCTCTTATAAAAAAATTACTTCTCAACAATCACTCAACAAACCTGAGAAATCGATGGAACACCGTCTTTATGATCTGCATAATGCTTTGTGTGAAGCTATGCTGCCGGATACGTTCAATTTCTGTTTTATTTTGTAAGAAGGTGTAGACCTGCAGAAACCCACTGTAAATAAGCAAAATTACTTATTTCAAATTTATTTTTAATAAATTATATCTTAACATTTTCCACTTCAAACTAACCTGACTAACAAAAAGACATCCATGGCCACATCCATATTGCCTATATTACTCAAGTATCGAAGGAGTGGTGTTGCATTGCTGGCTATGGCACTCAATATAATAAAAGTATGAAAATAGGTTGCGATTAGAGCGCTGATTACACGTCCACCGTTCAAGAAAGCAAAAGTATTAGTTGATGAATCGGATGCAGCGAAGATCTTAGACCAATTCAGCTGTATATCATAGCATAGAGTAAAAGACTCAAGTGATGTCGGCGTGTGTCTGATATGCTCCTTAGAATTTTGGTCATTTTGTTCAGCTTTCTTGTCCTTGGCATCTGTTATTGTTGCATACACAACTTTCATTTTACCACATTCTTTACTACGCAATAGGGATGCCCTAAAAGTCATTACAAGCGTGTAAATGCTAAAGCCAATGAGCAATTGAAATGATGCCAGCTTGTAGTAATATTTTGCATTAAACATCATTGTTTTTGCCTTCACAATACGCGGCTTGAGTTCATATAGATCACCATCCATAAATAAATCGCTTTCCAAATAGGCACTGAGTAGCTGCATTACTTCCTGAGCGTTACACTCATTTGGCACACACAAGCCGATATGCAGCACTGGCCGGAAATGTCCATACATCACATCTACTTGATGCGGTGATTCATGTTCCAAGTAAACTGTTCGATATGTTACATTGAATGGCGATACGGCAGATAATAGCGACAGATTCATTTTGTGCTCTACATAGCGGGAGATGTCCAAGTCTAGGGCTTTATGCGCCGCTTCACATAATTCGTAGTTTCCTAGCCAAAAATTATCGCCAAACATGAAAGCGGGTGGCTTGGAGCCAGAGGCATCGAGCACTGATAGAAAATTGATTTCGTTTTTTTTTTTTAATTTTCCAGTGGAACCATATAAAGAATTTAAACCAACCTTTAAGCGCCCAAGTTTCGCGTTTAAGTATGCCTCGCCGCAGCGTTTGCATTTGGTTATGACATGCCTTGTTCACAAGATTTGTATTACTTACGGTAGTTAATGGGAAGAGTATAGTGCTATATTCCAAAATATTGGCCAAATCCATATGAAATGTATTTCTATGCGTATAATTAAGGCTGGCATTCGCGCAGAATAAAAGAGTCGCGAACACAAGTAAATGCCACAATAACCTCCACATATTTAATGAAAGCTGAGAGATAAATATTAGCCGAATCGTGCTTTATCAGATACCGAATTGTTGTGCAGCTGAAGTCGCACTGCCTAGCTACGTTAAATTTTATTCAAATTGTGGCAATTAATCTTTAATACTGATGGTAGAATACGAGTATGTTTAGTAAATATGAAATAACCAAAGCAATTAAGTATTTATTTTTGTAATTGATTAGTTAAAAGCTTAGCTTTGTGCAATTAGTTAGGCAAAATATAAAAAAATTAGTTCAATGCAAAATTTTTATGTATAAGCAAAAAAAAAATTTTAAACTACATATCGTCGCCTGAAATGCAAAATGACCTAACAAACATCGTCTCTGAAAGGGGAAAAGTCGTGACTAATTTTTTAATTCTTTTTTTCATTAAACGATGTGGGGAGTTGTAATTCAATGAAATCTATCATATCAATCAAACAGTGAACTTTTATTAGTTACGTCGATTTGCATTCCAGGTAACGATATTGCACCGTGCGACAGCCAATTTTAAACACAAAAAAATTTAATGCTAGCGTACCCGGTGAACTTCGTTTGGCCCAAAATTAATTTTTTGTTGGAACATTTTTGTAATAGGGATGGGTAATGGCGGGTTTAAATTCGTTTTTGTTCGAATATCGAAAATTGCCCAACCATTCGATTCGAAATTTTGTGGTGCAAATTCGATTTAATTCGAAATATTTCGAATTTTCCTAAATTTCTTTGAAGTGAAGCTTCTTAATCGGGTTCGGAGATGTTTGCGTTAAATATTTAACACCAAGTCATAAAATCTGCATCGTTTGTTCAATTTTCAAAAAAGAGGTAGGTGTCAAGAGAAAGATGAGTAATATTACACACATCATTAATTAATAATTATTATTAATTAATATTAATTAATATTATTATTTAAAAAAAATCAGTGCAATGTAAAATAATAATATAGGTACCAAAATGAAAGAGAAAATATATAATACGTGAAGGGTAGTGTTGTTAAGTGTAAAAACTGCTTTATTGTGAATTGTTAATGGGAAAGTGGAGAGGGAAATTTTTATTTCTTTATATACATGATTTGTATTTGAACTAAGTAGTATATATATAACGCAAATACCTCGCATAGTTACTCATATAAATTGGATTGCTTAAGTTACTTAAGGAAATTTTACCCGAGTTTTTCTTTTGTCGCTCGCTTTTTTTATGTTGCTTGAACCATGGACCACCCGAGTGGCAGTAGGCACATCTAAGCAATCGACTGAGTCGGCAAGATCCAAAAAAATTATAAAAAATTACATAAAGTTTTAAGAAAGTTAAAATAAGGCCAAACGTGAATTTCTCCTGATTTTAATTTGTTTTAATTTTGATCTAAAAAAATCTTTGAATTTGTATTGCTTTGCTCTTTCTAAATAAAAGTTATCTGTACTGTTATAAGTTTTGTTGTAATTTTTGGGCATGACTTCATGCCGACATAAGAATTTTCATTGTATGAAAACTATGTAAAACAAAACCGGTTTATCCGATGTTTTCTTAATTTTAAAATTGAGAACTGGCATTTTTCTAATTACAATTTTTCGAATAACTCGAAAATCGGTTTTGTTAAAATGCGAATAATCGAACACCCTAATAACAAGAAACAGAAGGAAGGGGCACTCACGAACACAATGGAAGGACCAAGTGCAGAATGACCTCTCTCCGCTCGGGATGTACGAGGGATGTTTCAAAAGTTCTGGGATTAGTGCTGAAATTAAATTAGGCAGAACTTATAGAAATGTTATTGGTGCCAGACGTCTCGACATGCTTATGCAACTATCTAGTGCAATATTGTTTAGTCTGATTTAGGTGTTCGATTGTAATAGACGTGTTTTCATAGCACTGTTTTTGTAACCATGGAAGACGCAACAATATCTCAAAGAGCAATAATTTTCATTTTGTGGAAAGAAGACGTGAAAACGTCAAAAATTATTCAGCGTACCACTGCGACGACAGCACTTGGCAAAAACCAGACTGGAAAGTTGCATACGCGTCCGTTATTGCAACAGGATAAAGCAAAACCACACACCGAAAGAAAAACGAAGGTTGTACCCACCTTATTCCCCCGGATCTTGCGCCCAGTGATTATCATATTTTCCCAGATTTCAAAAAAAAACCTTACGGGGTGTTTGAATCGAAATTTTAACTGACGTAAAACAGAGACACCAGAAAAGTTCATTGAGGACGGCTTAAATAAACTAGTTTATAGTTGGAATAAATGTATTCAGTTAAATGGAGATTATGTTGAAAAACTACATTGTAATATTGTGCCTATATCTATCCATTTGGATAAAAAACCCCTTTGCACCAGAGCTGTTGGGTATAAAAATTACTTTTTTTACGATCGTCGAGTTGACTATTATCATACTGCAATAAAGCGGATGAGTGAGTACGAGAAACAAAAAATGTGACATAATTGGCCGTTAGTTGTCGCTGTGATACCTATTACTTGTTTAAAACGTATTTAAGGCCGTCGTTTTTCTATAAATAATTGTATAATTTTTTTTTTAATCAGTAATTATATTTGAGCCTGAATCAAGTTTATGATTTCTGTTTAAAAAAGTTCTGCCTTTCTTAATAAATGTCAATTCAAACTGTAATTTTCAAATATGTAAACTC
>NW_016165649.1:0-2314 GCF_001687245.7 Rhagoletis zephyria | reverse complement strand
TATAAAATGCTTGGAGACATAACAGAAAATCCGTTCTTTTTTTTGTACAAACGCGAAATTTCCCTTTTTTTTATCAGAAACATAAACGATTTGACATTATCTTCCTTTCTCATTTATTGTTTATGGGACAGTTTTGTTTAGCGATGCGCGCTACCCTTTTTCTATTAAAACACACGTTTATGACTCGCTTATCCTTAGCGAACAATTCAAATCACCACCGCCAATCAGTGCGACATACTCTCACTTTTGCTCATCCCAAACCTTAATTATTAAGCAATGTTCGCCGCGGCAAAGTGACTGTCTAACTGACACAATGTTGCGCATTGTTTTATGCGAGATCTGTGTAATAAAATCCCCCAAAAAAAAACATTCAAACAATGATCGGGACGATCCGCACACAGCTATGGCGAGATCTATTAAACATAGTTCAGTAGCGGAATGCCCGCTCAGGATGACAAAGAATGCAGAATCGGGCTCATTTTTAGTGTTTGCTGCAGTAATGATAAAAAATTTTGATGAAACATAAACTTTTAATGTTTTTCCTTTTTTTTTTTGTATTCTTCTGTAGTATTTCATTAATTTCCTTTTGCGTGTTTTGCTTTATTTCACTTTTGGTGGTTGTGTTTTCATTCTCGCCCCCTTTGCGACATAGTACAATATGAATTTCTTTTAATTTTTTCTATAGAAAGTGTTTCGAAGAAATGGCAGTGTTTCTGGTTATTTCTTTTATGATTTCAATTGCACATCCCCTATCATTACGCAAAGTTTTTAATGATTAAAGTAATTTAGAGAATCATGAAAATGATTTATAGATACGTAAAATATCTTCAAAAAATTGTTTTTGTATTGGGCGTTAAAACGTATCGCCCCGTAGTACAGTTTGGCCTCTGTAGAGGAGAAATGAGCGTATTTAAAAGGAAGTGTTGTTCCAGAATTACAGCGATGACCTGGCTGTCTAACAAATATTTCATTATTAGAAGAATATCTAATGCCTATGAGTCTGACTACATTGCAAGTAAAGCAGTGACCTACAAACCTACTGGGTTTTAAGAAGCCCAGAAGAAGATCAGCATATGTTTTTCCGATTTTGGGCTAATATTCGCTTAGATAGTTTCTTCCATGCCGAACTGATGGCTACCAATTACAATGTGTCACTAGTACATTTGATGTTGAGTTGGGCACTTTAGTTCTTTTGAGTGAACCGTTAAGTTGTAGTTCGTGACCTTGGCGAACTAGTTATTTAGTTAATATAGTTTGTTCATTTAGTTCAATTGACGAATACATTTCCAAACCGACACCTGAGTAAACTATCAAACTATCTTGGCAGCCAATTCGAAAATGCCCAATCTCATCATAATTTCAATATATTTTCAGTTGAGATAGGGCGTTTTTGAAAAGATTTCTG
This sequence comes from Rhagoletis zephyria, assembly GCF_001687245.7. NCBI lineage: Eukaryota > Metazoa > Arthropoda > Insecta > Diptera > Tephritidae > Rhagoletis > Rhagoletis zephyria. The sequence goes on along the minus strand of NW_016165649.1, from coordinate 909 downwards.
AGCTAGGGCACTTTCGAACTGACTATCGTACCTATTACATACAAAACAAAAACTGTACATAAAAAATACATAAATACATATGTTTATATGTCGTATAAATAATTCATGGAATAAAAACCTATCGTCGATGTTTTTGCAAAACCATGCATCGACCAGAGTTGCAAAACCTCCTAAATCGGCATTGTGGCAAAAATGGAATTTGGTAACCCTGAACTCTAGGCAACGAGAGGTTTCATAAAAATCGTTATTAAAATAACAGATTTATAAAATAATTGCTAGAGAAAATACCACCTATCAAGGCCATGCCTTCAAATAAAACCCATTTTTTCGCTCTCCTGTAAAATTTGGGTGCCGTAAGATAGGCAGTTTTGCAATTGGTCTATGGGTGGTTTTGTTAAAACATGGACGATATGTACAATATGTAAACACTTGCATATTGCAGTGCAAAAACATTAAATTAGAAAGCTTGTTCGCTTTTAAAATCGTTCGCATGGAGCTGAAGCAGCAACAATGCAAAACCGTTTTAAAACGCATCTGTAAAGGTAGGTTTTTAAGTCATACGTTCGTGCCAAGAGTATTTGGATCGCGATCCAAAATGAGAAATAGTAGCACTGACAAATTTAGTTCAATGAAAATATCGAAAAATTCATTGAGATGAACTAGTTCTTTAGTTCATTTAGTTAAAGAACTACCCAAGCCGAATTTGATGTGATGCCGGGAAATTATACCTAAATAAGTCATTAACGACAGAGTCTTCTACATAATAAGTGGCAATCGCTGTGGTAGCCTTAAAATGTCTATCGACTCCAAACGAGGTTAGAGAGAGGGTTGCTCTCATTTCTATATCTATTTAGATCACGATCAATACAAGGATAAAGAGATAGAGGTGAACAAAATTGGGCAAAGGTA
>NW_016165648.1:21512-26841 GCF_001687245.7 Rhagoletis zephyria | reverse complement strand
ATTATCGATTCACAACAACAAAGTCATCAGCAGATTTTTGCGAAAAGTTACCTTGCCATACTTATTTACTACTTAACAAGAATTTTAGCAAAATGTTGCTGATTTTGGTTAAATAAATCATTTATTTCAAAGAAATTTTTATTTATTATTTTTGTAAATTTCTGGAAACCGATTGAAACCTGTGATTGAAATGGTTTCGGTATCGTTCCTTTTCAGGTCAAGATAACGGTTACGGTTTCGGTTTCGGTTTTGAAAAACGAAACGGTTTTAAACGGTTACGGTTTCGGTTTGGGTTTCGGTTTCATTCCTTGCTTTTTAGTGCACCTATAATAATTTTTTTCTATATTCGTAAGGCACGATCTTTAGACAAACATCGTACCCTTACGGCGAAGTAAATTTTAATCCGTTATGTCAATCCGTTTTATTTTAATCGGCAGTTGAATTACAGATTTTGAAAACGAGGTTAAAATTAATTATTTCTTGCTATTTAGTAATTTCGTAATTAAAGAAACTTTTTCTTTTGAAAAATTTTTTGATATAAAAAAATTCGGTGGATTTCGTTGTTAAAAGCACCGTATTTTAATATAAGTTTTATAATTATGTCACCATTCGAAATGGAGAAAATTGCTTTCGAACACAGACCGTCTACAGACCGGCTTGCCGACATATAAAACCCCAGTTTTGCATTTTTGACCGTCTGCGGACGGCATTGCCGGTTCGTAGGTCAACATTGTGTAAGAGAAAGCTGAAAATATGTGTAAGACGGTCTTGGGTTTTCTCCCCTGTAGGAAAAATTTTCTGTCACAGATCGAAATGGACATCAGTTTTGGATTTCTCGTGCTAAAATCACCCATTCCTGAATTTTTCAACTCATAAAAAAATTAGCCTACTAGAGGGTTAAACTTCTCTCCTGAATGTAATTTTATAAACGCAACGAAGGTTTCTGTAAAATCGAGACCGCTCCGCCCGCTAAAATTTTCGGCCTCTGAAATTCTTAATATTTATTAAAAAATATGGAAACTTGTAGTTAAAAAAAATAGTAATAATTTTTACATTGAGAAATAATTCCCAATTGGAGCCGTCAAGACTGAAAATAATTATCCGATGATTTTTTTTAATTTTTATTTTAGATAGGCATTATTTTAATATGATACTGAGCAAAACTTTTTGGCTCTAGTGCGAATAGTATGCAAGTTATATGCATTTATTCTATGCATTTATTATATAGGCTTTTACTAAAAATTGGGCTTTTATTAGTTTACTAGCTGTTGATAATCTTATTCGTTTTACGCTAAAACCTTAAAAATTGTCCAACGAAGTAAAACCTGTAATAGTTTTTGTAATTTGTGATTTTTATATATACTTATTAGTAAAATTTTTCATAAACAATTTTTTTTTGTACTTTTGGAGCTTCGATTTCATTCGGAGAAAATAAATTAATGGTGCATTTACATGGTATGAAGCCATATGAACTGTTGATACGCTAAAATAAATTTAATGATATCGAGTGGGATGCATATAATACATTTTTTCATATGAAAAATTATGGGGAGATACTGTAAACATACTGCTGTGATACTGTTAAGCATATGATAATATAGCAAGTTGGATTTTCATACATCTTCCCGTAAAAAGTTTAACAGATGCAGAGATACCAAGGAGGTTTTTATTCCCATTTTGATGCCTTTTTGATATAAAAAAACCCACCGAAAAGAAGGAAAGCAACAACTACGCCATTCGCATACATGTCAAAATTATGAATTTTAAAAATTAAAAACAATAAACAAACAAATTCAAAACAAAGAAATTCTTTGTACTAGAACTTTTTAAATAGAAGCAACTCACGTACAGTGGACAATAAAAATACAAAGCACTATGATAACAAACTTAAAATCAAGACATTACAGAACATTTTAATGAGCTTTATATCACATTTAAGTATAAATAAGCCTATATTTTGCAAGCAGCCAAAGAAATGAAAATGTGAATTTTTTGTTGTTTACACAAAGACTTGTCAAATATACATATATATATATAAGTCAAAATTATAGAAGGCATGCCTGATTCAATAATACAAGGTTGTGTAATTTGTGACAGCTAAAATTTGACACTCCTTTATCTAGATTTGTATTTTGGAAGTAGAAGAAAGGGGAAGAATGTGATCGTCTTTTGCGAAAACGGTAGTAGAATGGTACTACAAAGAGTACACAAAGTATACAATTAGAAGTAAAATGTGTATTATTAATTCTATGCGAATTTGCAATATATTTAGTGTTTTAATGGAAATACTAAACAGTACATAAAAATATGCATTTTTGATTTAAGTTATTCGTCATTTCCTGGAACATATCTAGAATACCGACCGTTTAGCTATACAAAAACATAAAATGCAGATCAATAGAACTTTTTATGCTCATTTCAACCATTTCTTTCATTTGGCGGAAGTAAAAAATGAAGACGTTCTAGAAGGTTAAAGTTCAGTTTTTAGATATTTTAAATAATAATACCTTATGAACTATATAACCGATTAAAAAACTAATGACGTCACCATAAAGATAATTAATTTGTTCTTCAGCTGATGTACATAATTTATAGCTTTTTGTATTTTTAAACCAATACCACTAAAAAACGAACAAATGGTATTTTTCATGAAATAACCTTTTTGTGAAAAAAACTGCATAATTAATGGTAAAGAAATTTATATTATTTAGAAAGTACAAGTTATTATTTTTAATTCGATATTACATATTTTATCATGACCTTCTTTTGGGTTTCAACAATTTAGTGATAATAAAAAATATAATTAAACCGCTTATATCTTCTTTATTTTTTATCTGCGCCAAATACATTTGGTATCGTTGAAATCAGCGTAAAAAGTTCTATCAATCGGCATATTTGCTTATTTCATAGCTAAACGGTCGCTATTCTACACTTGTTCTAGAAAATTAAGCAAACGAAGGTGATGCCAATGAATATTTAGTATGAAGAATATTTGGTTTTACTACTAATATCACTAGAAACTATAGAGTAAGTAACATTCTGAACAAGTAAAGGAGCCGATTTTATATGTGGGAGCGAGAAGACTGTTTTATTACAAAACCTTTCTAATATTGAATCATGGAAGGCATGTATAATTCTCCCTTTCATTTTTTTCATACAGTTTATGCATCTTTCTGGATTTTACAAAATGCAAGGATACCGCACTCATTTCGGTACAATATGATTGTAATGTATTTTCAATTCGAAATCAAAGAAAAACATCCCACGAAAATGGTTGCGATTTTAGAAGAATTAGTTTATATTTGCAAACTACTGCAAAGAATGGAGTGTCATATCTTAAAAGGTTCAGAGAATTAACGATACAAACAAACATTTTATGGCCTCATGTTTCCTTCAAACCGCATTGCTATTTTTTCTAACTTTTCCTTTTGTTTAGCGCTGTAACCGCTTAAGTTATATCTTTTAATTTATACATGTGAATTATTTTCAATGAGCATTTTTCAAGCCCAGTTTCCCATCAACATCAAAATACATATAAAAAAAAAAAGTTTTTTTCTTGCCCCTCTTTGGTAATAGTAAACCGCCAATTCTGTCATGGAAACAGCTTCTCACAAAAATACAATTGCCATTCGGAGTCGGCATAAAACTGTCCTTTACTTTGTGTGACAAAATCACGCACGCCACATATCGGCACGCCAGTTTGGCACGTTACTTCTGGGACACCCTGTATAACGAGATAAGAAATCATCTTTATAAAGACGAATCCTACCTTGAAAAGAGAATGTACAATTTATTTAAAAATTAAATCTATGGAATATATGTAGATTTGTAGAGAATTTGAACTAATCATGAAATGGAAGCGGAAAAGAAGAAGAAGCTTATTTCATATGTCTACATTCACAGTCTATGAGTAGAGCGTTATAAAGCTTTTACAAAACCAATTTTTCTTCACATTTAGAGTTTTGTGTTATCAGGGTAAAAGGATTAAACCGCAGCAAAATATGTCAGACATGTATGCAGCACACTATCATTGATTAAAAATTCAGGCAATTTAAAAACTGTATTTTCATATCTTAAATTATCCATTTTGCCTATCCGTTGTGCACTACACAACAGCTGCTGCTATCCTTCTGGCCTATGTGTTGCATATCGCTTTGTAGGAATAATTTTAAATATATTCAAATGCATGCATGCATTTGTGTTTGCTGGAATTTAAATTGAATGCCAGATTGTTTGCATTTCGAGATGAGAACGAACGATGGCATATGAGTACATATGTATGTATGTATATGCAAACAGCATATCACAAACGTACGCATATTCATACAAACATATACATATGTACACATGTAGTATGTAAATACTCTATAGATATATGAGTGCGTCTAAGCTGACATATATTGTTATGGGAATGTGCAACAGTATGGAGTTAAATGTACAAAAACTCGCATGCACTCACATGTGTATATGCACTTATGTATGTATATGTATGTATATAACTCTGCACCATATTAAAAATGTACATTTCAAATGTTTTATTTTAAGAATTTAACGCAAGTGCTGTTATGTTAGACATACCATGTCGCTCGTCGCTCATACGCCCCGTACCACTGATTTTCAGTTTATCAGTCTACCAACAAAATGGTTCGCATTGCATTTTAGCTCGTTCGTTACAACGTTTTATTATTATTATTATTTTTTAATACTACGCGCTGACACGTGTAATGCATGTTGTACTTATTTTCATTATTCCTTTATTGGTTGTTATTGTAGATACTCGTACATTGCACATACTTACGTATATGTATGTATATACATAAATATTTGTTTGCCTTTGTGTGCCTTTGCAGCAGACTGTTTTGCAAGAGAAGAAAAACAAAAAAATTGCTTTAACTGCTAGTGGAAGTGATATTGTCACATTTGCATTTTTCTCTTGTGACAAACTCAAATGAAATACAAATATTTATGTTCTTGTAATATGTGTGTTCTTATTTTCGCTTGTTGAAAGTTACATGTATTAGATGTACGCATAAAAATTACAAGAATAACAGCAACTCAGGGAATTGTAAGTAAGTACCGACAATTTTGATCTAAGAAAAAATCAATGAAAATATTTTGTTGTGGTTATTTAACAATTCAATGTGTCTAAGTTTATTTTTGTACGCACAGAGGTGCCACTTGTCAATCGACAAGTAATTTTTAGCAAAAAAAACCGACTTCAATTCTCATATAAAAATATATATATATATATCGAGCCCTAACCGCCAAAAAAACGTAAGCGACATTTTTTTCAAAATTTTCTTTTTGATGCAGAAATATTCCTAGAATA
>NW_016165648.1:0-21483 GCF_001687245.7 Rhagoletis zephyria | reverse complement strand
ACCGCAGCAAAATATGTCAGACATGTATGCAGCACACTATCATTGATTAAAAATTCAGGCAATTTAAAAACTGTATTTTCATATCTTAAATTATCCATTTTGCCTATCCGTTGTGCACTACACAACAGCTGCTGCTATCCTTCTGGCCTATGTGTTGCATATCGCTTTGTAGGAATAATTTTAAATATATTCAAATGCATGCATGCATTTGTGTTTGCTGGAATTTAAATTGAATGCCAGATTGTTTGCATTTCGAGATGAGAACGAACGATGGCATATGAGTACATATGTATGTATGTATATGCAAACAGCATATCACAAACGTACGCATATTCATACAAACATATACATATGTACACATGTAGTATGTAAATACTCTATAGATATATGAGTGCGTCTAAGCTGACATATATTGTTATGGGAATGTGCAACAGTATGGAGTTAAATGTACAAAAACTCGCATGCACTCACATGTGTATATGCACTTATGTATGTATATGTATGTATATAACTCTGCACCATATTAAAAATGTACATTTCAAATGTTTTATTTTAAGAATTTAACGCAAGTGCTGTTATGTTAGACATACCATGTCGCTCGTCGCTCATACGCCCCGTACCACTGATTTTCAGTTTATCAGTCTACCAACAAAATGGTTCGCATTGCATTTTAGCTCGTTCGTTACAACGTTTTATTATTATTATTATTTTTTAATACTACGCGCTGACACGTGTAATGCATGTTGTACTTATTTTCATTATTCCTTTATTGGTTGTTATTGTAGATACTCGTACATTGCACATACTTACGTATATGTATGTATATACATAAATATTTGTTTGCCTTTGTGTGCCTTTGCAGCAGACTGTTTTGCAAGAGAAGAAAAACAAAAAAATTGCTTTAACTGCTAGTGGAAGTGATATTGTCACATTTGCATTTTTCTCTTGTGACAAACTCAAATGAAATACAAATATTTATGTTCTTGTAATATGTGTGTTCTTATTTTCGCTTGTTGAAAGTTACATGTATTAGATGTACGCATAAAAATTACAAGAATAACAGCAACTCAGGGAATTGTAAGTAAGTACCGACAATTTTGATCTAAGAAAAAATCAATGAAAATATTTTGTTGTGGTTATTTAACAATTCAATGTGTCTAAGTTTATTTTTGTACGCACAGAGGTGCCACTTGTCAATCGACAAGTAATTTTTAGCAAAAAAAACCGACTTCAATTCTCATATAAAAATATATATATATATATCTCATGATCCACTGATCGGATCTTAACCAGATTAGTACGGGACCACCTCTGAGATATTGCCTTTCCGATGCAAAAAGAAGCTAACCGGCATTTAAATATCTGCGTACATACATATACGTACCTAACCAATTATGCATGTACGCTGAATTCGCCGACAAGCTTTTTTAAAAACGAAGTAAGTTAGTACAAATTGTTAGTAATTTTCTTTAAAGTTTGAATAACTCCTTTCACTAAATGGCTTTTAGTAACTTTAACGAGACCTTAACTTATTTTATTTTGTTCATTTTAGTGCAGTTTTGACAAAATTTTCTTGCTAAAAAATCTTTTGTTACACTACTTTACTTTATTCCTTTGATTGTACATGTTAAATAAAAGCTTGTTTTTAAAAAATATTTTTTTTTTACATTATTTTATTTTCTAATTTTTAGTCCATTTATAAAAGCGTTGTATATTAAAAAGTGTTATTTTATTTTATGTACAAAATTTTGCAAAAGCTATTAAAATAAATCAACTTGCAATGAAAGAGAACAGAAGACTTGGCGAGCAAAATGTTGTTTGCTTAGGTTTTGTATAAACATACATATGTACATATGTATATCAGCAGTTAATTTCATTTAAAGAAATGGCCTGTCATCCATCTCCGCTGTAGCGCATATAAATGGTGCATATAATTAGGCGCAATATTTAAGTTCTTATGGCGGGGCGACATCTGGAGTCTTCTAATTGTAACTCCTTGATATGATGCCTAAACGCTGTTCATATCTAGACTAGGTTGATATCTAGAATTTGCCACAAATAGCTTTGCTACACTACCGCCGGCAGATTTAACAATTTTATAGTGGCTATACTACGTTCTTTGGCAAATTACGCTCTGTTAGCCATAAATCTTACTATTTTTTGACCGCCTTTGAATCAAGACCCCTGGACCATATAGGGAATTCATTTATATTTTAAATTGCATTGTCGTCGTGATTGGAACTATGCTGAATATTTCAAGTCTCTAACTTGTCGGGAAGTTAGTTTAAAATGGATTGGAAATTTCGGCGATTTCCGCGGGATGACCAAGTTAAATAAAAGCTTATAAAAAGGGAACGCTGTAAACGCAAAGTCACTTAAGATTGCTGAGTGTGGCATCTCCATAAATTTTTTCGGAGATGGAGCATAACATAATTAGCATAACCCTGGGTGCCAGCTCACTCGGGAGTACCTGGTAATAAGGCATCTGACCATTTGGCCACATCGAAGCTGCCATCATAAAGTGGGTGAAGTGGGTGAATACTTTGCTCAGCAGTGTGGTTGGATACAGGTTGGAAAAACTCATGTTTCCTCAATCTCACAAGGTCTATCTAGTTTTTTGCGCTCATTGAGCAGACGGAACTGCAAAAAACTTTTTGGACTGGTGACTGGTCACTTCAGGTGGCACAAACACCTAATCCTGATAGGCGTAAATGATAACTTCATTTGCCCATCCGGCCTTGAAGAGGATGAGACGGTGGAACACTTTTGGAGTTTCTAGCTTGCTTGGTGGTTTGTCATCGACTTCTCTAATGTCAGTTTCTGAATTTAAAGTTTAGCGGTTTAGCGGTTTTGTTGTTTTAAGTTTTTTGTGTTTTAGAAATGTGAGTGATAAATATTTTTCGCATCACTTTAAAACGCGGAGCGATAAAAATAAAAATGTTGCCATCAATACAAATGAACTATTTTACAAATACGCCACATACAAGTTCATGAGGGAGCCGAACATGTGAGGAGTTTATGGTGAAGAGAATGTAAATAATGCTAGCGCTCGGAGTGCTCTTAAAAAATATAACTCCTCAGAGCGAGAGAGCAATTTGCTGGCTTTACGAGATCTGTTTTTTTTTTTTTTAACTTGCAAGTGTGTAATCACATTATTTTAATAAATAGGCCACAAGAAAATATTTTATTTTTTCCACTCCGAATTTAGTTTTGGAACTCACCCGCGATGCAAATTTACATCGTTAGGTCTGATCTTCACATTTTTTGACGAGCTTTGTTAATAAATGTGTAAAATATATAGCAGCAGGGGGTCCACCGAAACCAGTAAAGTTTTGGAACCTCTGGTCGTGATCATTATGGTACACTTTTTTATGGGGCTATCTCTTTCTCTTTTACATGCAAATATGGGAGAAAAGTTTTAATATCATTTCAATTTCATGAAATGCAGTAGCTATCAGCGATCGATTTGTATTAAAAATTACTTGAAATTCTAAAGAGTTTTACTTAGATAAGAGTTTAACGTTAAATATACTATGTAGATTGTAAACGCCAATGGCGCAGAACAAATAAGCGTAATTTTCATATTTAACGCCGACCTTAGCGACTTCCATTCATANGGGGGGGGGGGGGGGACAATTATCTGTGTGCTAAACATGAAAATATTTTAAATTTATTTCGATTGACGCTCCAGCAGTTGAGAGGACTAGGTCATAGAATAATGCTTTTGTCAGTCCTGAAATTTTGTGAGTAATCGTGGAATGCTTATTTTGAAAATTAACACAAAAGCAAAATAAATGTGGTTGTTTTTGAGCTGTAGATGGCCACATTTGCAATTGCAATTGCCAGCTAAACGTTTTATAAGTGCTCCGTAGTGATTATTTCGAATGCGAAAGCGATGCGAATGTTAAAATTAATGCGAAAGCTCCTCGGCTGCTAATGCTAATATTCGCAACAACCCTGATACATACGTACATAAAGGCATCCGCATATGTTGGCGAAAGCATCTACAAAGAATCATTCCGACGGAAACGGAAGTGCAAATGCTGGCGTGACAATCGCCGCCTTGTCCATAGTACACAAGCGTATTTGAAGTGAGCCAGTCACAGTCGAAACGAAACAGTGGCTGTATGTTGCAGTAACAGCTGCAATCAAGCAGTGCATAGACGAGCAGGGAGGAGCAGCGCGTCGTCTAATAAATTGTCGAAGCATGCCAATACTGCGGCACATTGCTAACGATGTACTGCAGAAAATGTAACCAGTTCAGAACTAGCACCAACCGGTTTTCAAAAATGGGTAGCACCGACATTCTACATATTTGCACACTGCGATGCCCTCCAAAGTGGCATTTATTTGCCATTGCGAAAATTTGTGGCGAAATCGATGTTTTAAAATAAGTTTTTATATGAGAAGGGAAAATTAAAGAATTTTTCAGTAGTCAAATTAGAGAAACATTTTAATAAATATTTCCACTCAGAAAGTTCATCACCAGTGATTTTCACTACAGGGCCGATATATGTATGTACGGGGGCGTTTCATACCAAAATGGATGGGGTTCACACTTCATGTGTTTGATTTGTTTCAAATTAGCGTAGATGGACAAACATTAATAATAAATAAATATGAAATTTGAGCTTGATTCAAAAAATTTAAAAACCTTACAGCACAAAAAGAAAAGCAAATCAATTTAATATTTTTCCCAATATCTCGAGAACGGGGCGAGAAAAAAATTTGAAAAAAATCACACATCAATGAAAACAAATATATTTGAATTTTTTTCTCCTAAAAATTTTTCACATTCAAATTTTTGAAAATGCGCCATCTCAAAAAAAAAAATTTAAAAAAACCTCAATGGTAGCTCTGAGTATTGCGCAATATTTTAGTATAGTATTACGGGGTGCACTCTACAATAATTTGAGTTATGAATTTTTCTTTACTCCGAAGTTGAGTAAAAGGTGTACTACAAATTAAAAAAATTTTTTTTTTTTTGAATTTTTTTTGAGTATGCAATTATGTGCAAGTTTGAAGCTAGTGAAAAATTGCGTTGATTTTTAATATTTTTATGCTGACGGCTTTTTGCACTTTTTTCTTATGAAAGAAAATGCGCAAAACCGTTTTCAAAGTAAATTAAAAAAAATTAACCCCAGTTTTGCAATCGCTTAAAACTTGTACTTTATTAGGCTAAAATTTATTGGGCTACATACTCAACACATTTCTAAAAAAAATTTAAAAATTTGTATATTTGTAATGTAAGTACTCATGTTACTCAACTTCAGTGTAAAAAAAAATTCATAACTCAAATTATTGTAGAGTGCGCCCCGTAATACTATACCTAAATATTGCGCAATACTCAGAGCTACCATTGACATTTTTTTTTTCAATTGTTTTTTTGAGACGGCATATTTTCAAAAACTATGTTTTTTTTATCAAAAATTTGTATGATAAAAAAAATTTAAAAATATTTTTTTTTCATAGAGAATTTATTTATGTTTGTCCATCTACCCTAAAAATTTGAAACAAATCAAACACATGAATTGTGAACCCCGTCCATTTTGGTATGGAACGCACCGTATACATAAATTAGAGTGGGAGCGTGCGTGCAACTGGGACCATTTTTTTTTCGTTTGTTGCAAGCAAACTCACATGCTTATGCTACAATGCCAATTTATAAGCTGCTATTCGCGTGAATACTTGTTTACACATACGCACATATTTATATGCATTTGATGCGTGCACTGCCATAGTTAATTTCTATTTTTATTCGACTACAATGTCTGCAGCTTCGCTACACGTTCTATTGGCATAATATACAATTTTCAATGTTGCTACTGCTATTTTATTGAAAATAAAAAAGGCGAGAAGTGTCACGGTATTGGCATGACATTAGCATTCAACGCGATTATTGGTTAGATATTTTTTTGCTTTGCACAGTTTTTTTATATATTAAATTGCGTGGTAAAATGTGCATGCAAAATGGATTTGCGGATTTTCAATGGTCTAGATTAGGTTAATTTGGTTTTTTTTGATAATATTTAAATAGTGATTGATTGCTTGCTGTTTACCAGGGAGTCGCCAAAAATATCCTTTTTTTTCTGCTTCAACTAACTCACGAGTTTCGCAGCTTACACCAAGTATGCTCTGGGTAGCAATCCAACACAGGTTTAGGGGCGAGCGAATGTAGAGGCAGGCCCTTTGGAATGGGTTGCGCGCTGGGATTGGCCTCGTCTACGTAAAAATAAATCCCAACGAAAGGTAATATAAAGCCTCGAATGAAGCATGCCTTTTTTTGATGCCGACCACGGAAAATATACAAAGGACTACGATTTGAGGGCATGCTCCCTTGATGGGGAAGGTGCCTACGTCCGGCAAGTTAATGCCCTCGGAAAGACTAAGGCACCGTCCTCCAAGAAATGCGCTGTACGGAACAACGTGGACAACGCGTAGGACCTTGTGTGTTCGTCGCACAGTGGTTAAAAATTGGAATTTTGTGTTTACAATTCACTGGAGCCATCATTTTTCCTTCACTTCATTATATATATTTTTCAATGAAAGCTAACAAAATTTTGCAGAAACCAGTTGAGCCAGATTTTTGAATTTTTGTTTGTTTGGATTAAGTATCTTTTTAGTGTAAAGTGCAGAAAAAGGTGCAATTTTGAAGAAAATCGATTCTCCTGTTCCAATTAATATATGCTACTTAATAAAAACTCGTTGAAAACAATTGTAGGGTTCTCCCAAACGAAAAAAATCACAAAAAAAAATTTTAAATGCTGTAAAATAAAATGTTCACCAAAAGCAAAAAAATTAAATTCTGGTGAACATTTTTTTGTAAGATTTAAAAATTTTTTCTTTTAATTTTTTTCCGCTTTGGGGAACTCTACAATTGTTTTCAACTAGGTTTTATTCTGAAAAGTTTATTAACTGGAACAAGAGAATAAATTTTCATAAAAATTGCTACTTTTTCTGTACTTTGTACTAAAGTACAAAACAAACAAAAGTTCAAGAATTGGCCTCAACACTCTCTTGCAAATTTTATTAGCTTTCTTAAAGTAAAAATATCAAATTGAGTGAAAAATGAAGGCTTCAGTGAATTGTAAACGCAAAATGCCAATTTGGAACTATTGTGTGCGTCGCACAGTGGGACGTCCCCATAAAAGCTGCGGCCAAAAGTAGTAACCGTACTAGAAATTCGCTCAAACCTCGTATATGCGCTATTCGACACTTAGGAATGAAGAAATGTGGGAAATGGTAATATTCAACGCGCTACCACGCCCACAGCTCTTGCGGGCGGAAATTGTAAATGTTAACCGATTTTGATGAAATTCAGAGCATACGCTGGTTTTAACAAGAAAAGCATACATCTGAAAGATCGTCGAAATCGGTTAACATTATCGTCCAGTAATTCTAGAAAAACAGCCGCAAACAAAAAAAACTCTTTTATTTTTAATATTTTTATTAAGCTTTGTACCACGATGGTTTATTAGGAAAAATTGAAAAAGGAACAAAGTCTAAGCGGTAGAAGTTATAGCACTATTTCGGAGATCACCACATCTCCTCATCAGACTAATTTTTTCTAGACTTCAGCAGGGGGGAATGCTTGACCACAGAAATATGCAAAAACTGCTCATCAGTCAGACTGGCTTTTTATATATCTGCACAAGTGGAAAAATTGTTTCAAATTACTTGCGACAAAATCAAAATTTTTTCTTACAAATCTATTTTTTTGTATTGTTCTTACTTTAAGCTAGTGTCAAGATTGCAAATATGCACATTTATCAAAAATTCTTTTTGGTTTGCGTTAGCTGGATATTTCGCTATGTATGTGCGTGCGTAATTACTTTTTCAGAATTCGCTAGCCCGTTTTTACTACTTTTGGCCGCTGTAGTCCCATTGTGCGTCGCCGCCTCGTGCTTGGCGACTTTAATGCCTAGGTGATCAAGGAAGGGATGTTTGGTCACTCCGACGAAACATCTGACAACACACTGAGGTTGATCGACTTCTCCGAGCCCGAAACAAAGTAGTTAGCCGCCAATTTATTCGGCACTCCACTCTCACACCTCCTCTCTTAGAGCAATTTTAAATTATGGAGAGTACAGTTTTAAGATTCTATCAAAAATGTCAGATATTAAGAATTTTCAAACAACTAATTTTCTCATAATCGTCCTCTGAATGTGGGCGTCTTAGGATGCTGCGCCTGCATAAGCATCATCCCTGCGAATTTATTAAACTATAAGAAAGCTATTTAGGCAAATCCGCTCTGTAAGTTCCAAAAATAATGAAAAAAATATGCATACGAACAAAGTTTGCAATGAATGAGTAAATACGCGAAATTGATGCTTGTAAAAGTTTTACTTATGCAAAATGAACTTCTTATTTCGTGAACTAAATATGTACATACATTCATACACCGTGATTCACTTGCATAGGTACACTTTTTTTCTTCAAGATACCAACTTATATCTGGGGTTATGGTTATCAGTGAACAATTTGGAAGAAAAGTGTTAAAAATTAAGAAAGTTCCTTTGGCGACTTTCGTTTTAAAGTCACCTTTTATCAAACTACAAAAAAAATCTGCTTATTTTCTTTGTTCCCTCGAAAAGATGTTGTGGGTGAAATTTCACACATGAGAAATTTATAGATTGAGTGTAAAAAATTCAAATTTATGCCAAAATATATTAATTTTTATTCAAATTTTCTAGATAAAGTGCGAAAAATGTAAATTTTATGCAAAATACGTTTTTTTTTCCTAAATTTGAAATTAAAAAAAGTTTACCGACATCCGATGCTTATTCCCTTATTTTGAATTTCAAATTTCTCTCTAGATCTATTAAATGTAAAAATAATTTTCTCTATTCGGATAAGTATATCAATGTATTTTTCAACATGGGTAAAATTCCACCCAAAGAACGTCTACGTATGCACATTTTTTAGTTCAAACCATTCCTCGTCTGTATTCAAAATTCAGTAAATACAGTTAAAAAGCTATAAAAGTTTGACACAAATACATGAAAATGCGTTGCTTTTTAAAGAAAAAATCAAATTGGGTGAAATTTCATCCGAACATTCGGCGAGGTTTAAAGGTCATTTCGAAGTGTACCAAAGGAAGAGTGCGCCAAACGGAAGCACTTTCAACTTCAGAAAATGAAAAAACTAAGGACTGTACGATTTGTTGAAAATAAAATTGAAAGAAATGCAAATCTTTTTGACAGCAAAAGCTGGTGCACAGCAAAACACAAAATCCGTACGGAAATGACATAAGGTCTGTTGGAGGTCAGCTTTGTGCTGATAGTGAATCAAAATTAAAAAAAATTTATTTTGATAAGAAAATATCGAAAAACGACATTAATTAATCTTAAAGTCTTAGTAATAACAAGTCTTAAAGGGACGACTCGAAAGTGGTGGTTTTCTTGGGCAAAAACTTTAATTTGGATCCTTCAGTAGATAACATTGGCAATTACCGAAAGGAAGAACGATGTTTGATTCCAAAGCGGTCTGAACCTGTTATTTCGTACTTTGTAATAATTTATAGCAAATTTAAAAAATTACACAGGTTAACACTTATTTTGGTGCGGCAAATGTTGAAGCTATTTTTGATAGGCTAGTTTAAAGTATAAAGTTTCCATCAGCTCCAGACTTTGAGAAAAACACAACACGAGATTTAGTAGCATATTCACGCAGCTATAACTAAATCACGTGTAGAGAGTAACACGTTTAGGTAGTGGACGTAACTAAACTCATTTCCTAGAGAACAATGATTATTTTCCATGCCCACTAGTCCAGATATAACTTAGAATCTTCAAAAAAAAAAGCTGCCTGTTCAATTGAATCAGAGTGTAGTATGTATGCGCTTGATATTAACTTGTCTACACATATATATATATATATGTATGTACATATGGATGCACTTATAAGCTCTTATATTTACTACACATATTTACGCGCTTCTCGAATACAAATATGTATGCCGCTGGTAAGATATTTTTTGTTAATTTTAGGGAATGCGCTTTCTTGATTGATTCATTGTTGAGAGGATTTTCCCTCACTTAAAAACAAAAATAATAAATAATTTCACATGCAGCATTCATGAAACTACTAAGCCAAGAAGGCAATTTCGATTTGTGTGTGTGTGTTTTTTTATGGTTTAACTATTTTCCATTTTTCCTAAAAAAAAAATCGTGGTACAAAACTCAATAGCATTGATACAAGTAACTATTTTTTTTATTTGGGGGTTTATAGGAATTTGAATTGTGAAGCTTTCTGATGAGCTGCTTGTTTTAGCAGAAAAATATTGCGAATTAGTGCAGCATAACTCAGTTTTATTTAGGCAAATTAATGTTTTATCTTCCCACCTTCCGAAAGCTTCCTAGCTTTTCCACTGGTGAAGCTTAGTGGCCTCTTGTCAGTGTTCTTCCCTTCTTCTTATTGTTCATTTCCTGGGTGTTTTTCTGATCGTGTTAAGGAATGGTTCAATAGCCATTCAATAGTCAGCCAACAGTATTAGTTTTTAGTTAGCAAAGCACCGGCTTACAGAAGGCAAAAGAAAAGAAAGAAATATATGTGACAAAGGCTCATAGATTCCTAACTACAAGTACGAATATCGGCCGATGAGGGGGAAAAATATGAAAAAAATATTTAGTATGAAATTGCAAAACATATTTATTGGTTTTGTGAATTGCTATACAATTTCCTCAATGAACGAGCAGTTATCTACAAAATCATTGATTTTTTATTATTTTTTCCTTGTACTGCTAATCAACAGTTTTGACCATTGCAGCCAAAGAAAATATGTACTCTTCCAAAGTACTAAAGTATACTACTTTTATTTTGTATTTATTAGTTTGCTCATTTCAGGCTTAAGCTCACCTGCATTGTTGCAAATTCTTTATTGTATTATTTTCTATATAACATCCTGGAATATGAGAGGTAGTTGCCGCATTGTGTTGAAATTGAATTATATATGACAAACTAATCCGCCAAAAGCGGCCTTAGACAAGTCATTGCACTGTTAGCCAGACTGCATTGTAGAATTTGGCTTGTTTGTTGAGAAATGCACCAAAAGTGAGTTGTAAGAAGAAAGCCATTGAAGAAATGCTAGAACCAACTACAACTAACTGTTTTATTTTACTTATTGCTAGTTCATTGTCGGTGCACTCGTGCATTCATCGACATTGTTAGTTTTAATTACTTCGCCGAAATAGGGAATGAATTGTATACATATGGAGGTGTTGGTCACATTATGCCCCTGATGGAAAATAAGTAATATATTACAACCAGAGGACTAAGCATTGGCTGCATGGACGCTTGGCGAATAAAAAAAATTAAATTGCAGTTAAAATTTGTGAATCGGAAGACATTACGCATCGTGCAGTTTTACATGTCTTGGTTTTTCCATCTGTTGAAGAGCAGCACTCCCACACACAATTTTTTCAGTGAGGCCGAGTTGGGTGCGTCTTTCCCGACCAAGGCACTAGTAAGGCCTAGTATCGATACAATTGCGACCAGCAAATCCGGTGTATCGGTAATAGAGATCCATGGTTCCCCCATGAGCTTTGAGCGCAGCGTGAGTGAGCCCTGATCGCCGCTTGGCTATCATAGTGGATATTTACCTCTTTTGAAGAAGTCACACAATTGAGCCACCAATTAGCTGCTGTATTAATGTAAGCTACCTCTGTCTGGAAAACATTACTTAATTTGAGGTTGAGGGAGTGTTTTCTACAGAATCCACCGACCTTTGTTTTATTTTACTCAGCCAGAAATTGTATTGACATTAGGGTAGATACCCAATTTTTACCAATTGACCCATCTGTAGTAGTAGAAAAAAATTGATGCCTCCTTTACAATTTCCTCAACCTAAGTCTGGCATATTAGGTTTCCATATAAAATTAAGCCCAAGTACAAGACTACCCTCGGATATCATATACTTGATCTTATCATAACAGGGTTCCTTTTACCATTTACAGTGAATCCACGGTTCCTAAACTACTTAGTAATTTCGTTCAAGTACCCTTTTATATCACAAACGGTATCCATGAATTTACTTCTCAGTAAAAGTGGATGTCATTCGGCAGCCTTTTCTCTGCAGCTCCTCCGTCTACACAAAGAAGGGATGAAATTCAACACCGTCGTGCACCCCTCTACTCTACGCTAGATGGTGGGTTGCAATAGCAAGCTTACCTATTGATCTCACGATTGCCCCAAAAGTTATAAGTTCCCTCGATGTTGCGAAAGAAATCCACAGTGAGGTCTTTAATCATAAAGCTTCCTGTATCGACTTCATCACAGTGAGACGGGCTTACTATTACTTCTTTCTTAATGCCAAAATAGATTAGCTAGAAATAACCACGTGCCCTTACGAATTTCCTGCAGGTATATATCGACTGCAAGCTCACTACAGCTTTCCCCGTTTTTTTCTAGTTTCAAGAAGGTATGCAAGCATGTGCACAAAAGTGTTTGATCAGGCTCTTCATACAATAGCAACAGCTTTATTTATTTGTATGTATAGCCATCTTAAGTAGCTTGATTGAGACTATTTCACCCAAGCATGCTTTTATGTATGTACTGATGCCTGTTCATAAGTATGTGGCTTTCGTTTTACTCAAAATACTCCTTAAACCATCAGTGTCCCAATAAGTCCTTCTTAGTTGGGACAATAGCATTAAGTGTACTTAGTGTTTAATTACATTACTTGTTGAGCTTAAGCTTAAGCGATTGTTTGTTTCGTAAAGTCCCTCCATTTTTAATTTATAGCAATTATTTATTTACTGCTTGTGTGGATTTACTTCCCATTATGACAACCATGATTGTACAGCGGGGCGTATGAGTAAGATATTTATATGCATTTGTTGTTCACATATATAATTCCTTGATTTTTGTTTTTTATAATTAACTAGCCGGCGTCCTTCACTGCGCCTTTAAAGTATTTTTGCGTTGTTTGATACCCGTATTTTAAAATTTCATTTATTTTATCAATTTAATTGAGTGCAATTTTTCAAACAGGTGGCAACCCTCCTCAAAAATATTTTCGGCAGTAAAGTTTTCTTAGGCTATCTTAGGCTTATCCAGGGCTAAGGTGGAACGGGTGTACTGCCCACAACACTCACCAAACCTTTGGAAATAACATTAAATCTTCCACCCGTGGATCTCTACGGAAAATTTCGGCTGCAGTGCGGCCAGGTTAAGTAGAATCCAACCGTGGGGAGACCCCAAATTTGGACGCGTAAACGTACTTAACATTCTACCGGATAATCTACGTCAGTTAGATTATAAATACCACTCCTCTACTCTATCTAGACAACAAATTCTCCACAAGAATCCCAGAGAATTACGAATGGGAAAGGGCCCCAAACTTGAACTCAGCTACGGCCATATATACAGATGGTTCCAAGCTTAAAAAAAGAGTGGGTTGCGGGATTTACTCTGATGAACTCGCGCTTAATCTCAGTTTTCGCTTACCGGACCATTACAGCGTTTTCCAAGCAGAGCTAAACGCTATAATGGAGGCGGCTCATAACCGCTGCGCCTCCAGGACGGCCTATCGTATCTATTCTGACAGCCAGGCTGCTATCAAAGCTCTCGAATCTAACGACACAACGTCCAAAGTAGCCATAGAATTCAGGCAGACTCGGAACCTGCTGGCATCAAAATGCTCCTTGACTATTGTATGGGTCCCTGGACAAAGGAACATTCCTGGCAACTACCTAGCCGACGAGCTGGCATGGAGGGGTACGAAAATATCTGAAGTCTGAAGAGAGGTGAACACCAGGTGGGCTATGGAAACCACCTGCCATACTACCAGGCAAATTTGGCCAAAGATTGATGTAAAGCGATCCACAGCTCTTACTCGGCTGGCCCGCTCCTCTTTCAGATTAGTAGTCGGTGTAATCATCGGACACTGCCTGATGGGCACACACAGTAAAAGGTTAGGATGGATACCCCACCAACGATTTTTGCCGTAGGATGAGGAGAAGGAGCAGACCATCGAACACTATCTCTGCCATTGTCCCGCCCTAGCCAGAACGCGAAACTAACTCTTAAACAAGTACTTTCTGGATTATTTAGCCGACTTGAACTCGGCGAGCTGTCTCGACTTTTTGTGCTATATAAAACGCACTCAGTTCAGGTGGTTCAGTTAGTAGGGGAAGGTAAGAAACAAATGGGTTCAGCCAGTGGTATCACAACGGGCTTTTCCAGCCTACGTGTGCTCCGTGCTCTGCCAACCTATCCTACAGTAGGACGCCTTTTTTTATTTTTATTTTTTCTTTTATATACCTTTTTTCTTTGGCCTAAAGATTTTCTAATTTACCATTATTTTTTTTCAAAGCTTGCCAAAGCATGTTGCCGTTGTTAGGGAAAAGTAAATGTTTGCACTTTGGTGCAGTGAAAAGTACAAATAAATATAGCGACACAATAAAATAATTCGACGCAGACGTTTGAACTGCCATAAAGAAATGCTAACAAACAACTATAAAGCAATGGATGTGACATATGTATGTATGTGTTTGTGCAAAAGCACACGAAATTGAAAGAAAACAAATATTTTTCGAAGGCTTGTAAGTGCAAACAAAAATATCCGAAAGAAGAATTTGTATTGCAACTCTGTCGCCAAATGTTCGTATTTACACTTAAGAGCATTTTGAGTGAACCGCGTTTAAAAAGAAAACATACACAAGTATTTGAGGTAAACTAAGCGGTGCAATATTTGCCAAGAAAAATTGGAGTTACTTAAAAAAGAAAAGTACAAATACTTATATACAATTTTTTGCTAGAATTTCACTTAAAGAGGTTCGTTTTGTATTTTTTTCTATCGGAAATGTCTTTATTTATCTCTTAGAGAATCCTATAGACTCCCAGATCACCTAGCTCCATCTAAACTTGCCTTCGGCTATCAAAGCCTTAAGCTGGGATCCCACGATTGCCGCAATACACAAATTATTGCCTCATTTTATGCCCCAATCGTGTGATTTCACAATAAATTGACTCATGGGGGCCGATATTGTGTTTACAATGCCCAATCAAATACATACAACCCACTTGCGGCAATCGTGTGATAGCTCGATGTGGCAATCATAGGGCAATGAAAATTTCAAAGTTGCGGCAATATTTATTGTGTTCTTGTGCGGCAATTGAAGTGAGCAATACACAACAACATTTAGGCTGTTTATTAATAATTTATTTTTTTCCTTCCTTATGTGTCCAAAAATCACTGAAGTGAATATCCTTGTTTTCGGAAGCAACATAACTTTTAATTTTATTTAATTTGTATTCAAATTATAATTTTTCTTGAAGTCCGATGACGGAATCTTTGCTGCGATATATACCACCACAAGCGAAACTCATACGAGAAGAATACGAAAGGTATTTTATGTCACCAATTGGCGAACTGCCATGACAGTATAAATTTATTTATTAAAAAAAAAAATTAAAAGTTCAATACAGCCCACGACGAAACGGTAGAACCTCAACATTTTGACCAGTTTTGACTATTTTTCTTCTATTTGTTTAGTGTTCATTATTTTTCTATAAAAGTATAGCTCATTGTCTAACAAAAACCGCATAAATTGCAAGCTTTATACAAAAATTATAAAAATTTCTTAAATTTTTGAACACAATTGCACGGTTTTTAATTTCGATTTCTAGAAAAAAATTGTTATTCAGTTTTATAGCGCATTAAAATTTAGTACCATAAGGTGCAAGTTTGAAGTTGCTAAAAAATCCTGTCGATTTTTTATAATTTTTTTAGCTGGCGGTATTATGCACTTTCTTCTATGCAAATTAATTTGTAAACTGCATAACAATTTTTTTTCTAGAAATCCAAATTAAAAACCATTGAATTGTGATTAAAAGTTTAAGAAATGTTTATAAATGTTGTATAAAGTTTGAAATTTTTATTTATGTGGTTTTTACTAAACAACGAGCTATGGATTTATAGCAAAAATTAACATTAAACAAACAGAAGAAAAAAGTCAAGACTGACTAAAATGTTCAGGTGTTATCTTTTGTTGCGAGCTGTACATATAATTATAAAATTTCATTCCAAACATAAATTATATAAATTCACAGCTTTCATTTAAACATACATAACTATTTTGTACCAATTTTACTTGTAATTAATAAAAAAGCCAAAATTAAAAAGAAAACCAAATTAAAAAGAAAACTCTTGTAACTTGAACTCCACATATTTATCACGTTACAGTTATCGTCGAAAAATAAAAAAAAAAACTCTACACTCAAACTTCTAAACAAACGCGTCAGTTTTCATTGGACTCAAGTTTTTGCTTCTTTACTTTCAAACAACAAATATGCATAAAATGAGCCCACAATATATAAATTAGATGCAATTTACTTTTTTTAAGAATACGCCATTTTTACACAACAAAAAACAAAACCGAATTTAGAAGTCAGCGCAACATCTTATTGTCACGATTGTCGCATGCTAGAACAATCGTGTGATAAGTTTGGTGCAATTATTGTCACTATATTGCTTTTCATCAACTTGCGGCAATCGAAATTGTATTAAAAGAGGCAACCGTGTGACTGTACAGAATTTGATTGGGACAATTTTTTTTATTGTGCTCCAATACAGCACAGTAAAAATTGTTCCAGATCGGTGCATTTGCGTTAATCGTGTGATCTCAACTTTAGGGTCGGCAACGACTAAGTCGATATGTGTTCAGGAATGCCGAAGATCTTTACAAGCTCTACAGCAACACAAAATCAACCTTTACTGGGTTCCGGGGCATAATGGTTTCCCAGGAAATGAGGAAGTGGACGAATGTGCTAGAAAGGAATCCGAGATGAGGCTTGGGGAAGCGATCCAGATCGCGAAACCTACCCTGCGATTTCTGCCTTCAGAAGTCGAGAGAGTGGTGGCCAGGGCAGCCACCAACATACGGTGGGAAGATTAGGTATACTAAGGTGAAACTGAACGATTGGCCATATGAACGCCAGGTTCGGAGTGCCGCATAACGATTTCTGTCGAAGCTGTAGAGATGAGGAGGAGATAGAAACCTTCCAGCACTTCCTTGCGAGTGTCTAGTATTCCGACATCTTGGGGGCCATTTCTTCGAGAGCCTGGATACCTTATTATAATAGTGAAAATACTCATTACTTTTTGCAGAAAAAACTTTCTGAGCGAGCGTACTTTGGTGCCTTGATTTTGAGCAGCGTATACAGGTTATTTTGATGACGCTGTGATTTTAGTAGAAAGAACGTGAGACTAATGGATCGGTTTGAATTTGGTCTGCTGGTTTTCGGCCTTCCTTTGGGATGTAGTGGAGCGTCACTTCCTGTCATTGTCTTTTTTTTTTTGGAATATATATACGAAAGTGAAATGCTTTCAATCATTAACTACTCAACAGAACGGCATGAAATTTTGCACACTGGTGTCGTATAGCACAACTTGAAATATAGGGTAGCTTTTATCTTGAGTATACAAGGGGGCGTGGTACCTCCTCTACAAATGAAACTTCTTACCCTGCATATATCAAGAAGTACTTGGAGTACTGGAACTCGGTATGGAAATATGCGAAATCAGGCTTCATTTTTAAACTACACGTAGGAAAGAGATTTAAGAAAGTTTCAGCTTAAAATTATTTTGAAAGGGTTAAAAAATTTAAAAATTTCATACAATCAGCAAAGCGGGTGAGGCTAGTAAAAATAAATTTTGAAAAATATAAAAAGTGGGGACAAGACTGTCGAACCTTTTTCTGCCAGCGAAGAGAATAAAAAACTAGTTTGGTTGTAGTGGCGGCCAGCTAAATTTTTATAATATTTTTTCTTAAATTGATCAATAAAAGTGAAACATTTTTATAAACGATAACAATAATTAGATTTTATGAAAACAAAGAAAATATTTTTCTCAAAAAGGCCAACTTTTATTTTCCTAAAATTTACAGGATTTATAGGTGTCCATACGTACTACTTACCATTAAAAAATTAGGAGGAAACAAATTATTTCCATTTTTTTCCTTAGAACCTCTAAATACTAAAATTTTTAAGGTTTCTAGTTGTTCCTTGGATGAGTTTTTTCAATTTTTGACATTTCTTTAAATATACCTTTAAACTTGTATAATTTTAATAAATGGCACAAGGAACAACTAGAAATCTTAAAAAGTTTCGCATTTAAGAGGTTCTAAAGCAAAAATTAAAGTAATTTGTATGTGAATTTCGAAATACTTTATAACTGCTCCAAATCTCAGCATAGCATATTTGGCTTTTTTTAATTGAAATTTCAAAATTAATATNCAAATTATTTCCATTTTTTTCCTTAGAACCTCTAAATACTAAAATTTTTAGGGTTTCTAGTTGTTCCTTGGATGAGTTTTTTCAATTTTTGACATTTCTTTAAATATACCTTTAAACTTGTATAATTTTTATAAATGGCACACGGAACAACTAGAAATCTTAAAAAGTTTGGCATTTAAGAGGTTCTAAAGCAAAATTGAGAGTAATTTGTATAGGAATTGNCAAATTATTTCCATTTTTTTCCTTAGAACCTCTAAATACTAAAATTTTTAAGGTTTCTAGTTGTTCCTTGGATGAGTTTTTTCAATTTTTGACATTTCTTTAAATATACCTTTAAACTTGTATAATTTTAATAAATGGCACAAGGAACAACTAGAAATCTTAAAAAGTTTCGCATTTAAGAGGTTCTAAAGCAAAAATTAAAGTAATTTGTATGTGAATTTNCCTTTAAACTTGTATAATTTTTATAAATGGCACACGGAACAACTAGAAATCTTAAAAAGTTTGGCATTTAAGAGGTTCTAAAGCAAAATTGAGAGTAATTTGTATAGGAATTGCGAAATACTTTATAACTGCTCCAAATCTCAGCATAGCATATTTGGCTTTTTTTAATTGAAAATTCAACATTAATATAAAAAAACACCCATGCGTTTAAAAGCACGAAAAACCGTTGCGACGCAACTTGGAATGGAAATCTTTATTATTTGAAATATTTTCAATTACAGTTGAAATGCCAGAGTGAGTACTCAACAGCGGACAACCTGACATTGCCGGAACAACAACAAAGATGCAAACAAAATAGCAGCAACCAAAGGGGAATCAAATTTAGAAGACTTGGGTCTCTCGGCAGAGGAATTTGGGCAGAAGTAGGAAAAAAAAACGTTAAGGCGAACTGAAGACGACACGCACACAATCGTCGCTGCCACACAACGGATTTTCTTGTAAGGCGCACCAGAAACGGAAGCAGCCTTGCTCTTAATGGAGTCACTGCACATGTAAATACATACATACTAACTATAGTTTTGCCACAAATGTGGGATGTACGCTGATGAACCGGCTGACGGACAATCTGCTGTCTACTCACAAAAATCCAAGCTGACAACTGCGCATTTTGGGGAGCGACCAAAATAATAGACTTTGGAATTTTCAACAGTTACGCGAATATTTGCATACTCCGACGTTCATGTAATGCATGTACATATGTATGTATGTGTGTTGATAATGACAGTGACGTGACGAGTCAATGACAACTCCCTCTGCTGTAACGGAATGCAAATAGAAATAGAATAAGCTGCTGCAGTAAGAGCAACAGCCAACAAAATAATAATAGCCATTGTAATTGCATGCCTCCCAGATAGTATACACACAAACACACACACACGCAAATCCACATGCATAAGTGCACAAATAAGCTGAAATTCTTAAGACCACTTCCAAGAAAGTAATAAGGAAATAAATGCCGCCGCAAGCTGAATTGAAGTAGGTACTATGTAGATACATAGCTTAGCTGTTTACTCGTATATTGGCAAATTGTTTTTTTTATTGTTGTTGGTTTTTTTTGGTTGGTTGCCTTTGGAGTTGCATGTCGCTATGCAAAACGGAAAAATTAACTTGTCAAAGCCGTCTCTCATCAGCCGCCAGCATTGAGAATGCAACCACAGCGCTGGTGGTAGTAGGCAGTCACTTCTTCTGGCTTGCCTCAGCTGTCCGCATTTTTGTTGCTGAATTCAATTCAATTTAACTAGTTACATAACTACATACATATGCACATATATGCGCTCTGCCTAGAAGGCATAAACAATGCAGCTATCAGGGGGTGCAGTGAAGCAATTTACCAGCCTAAGAGATATGTTTGACAAAAAATTGAGGGAGTATAGTTTCTTTGACATGAAAATGCTAATTTGTGATTAATACCAGGGGATATTTATAACACCGACTGAAGGGGAATCGCAAACTTAGTGCGAGTCAAGAAGAAATTTTACGAGTGTATGTAAAAACACTTCGAGGGCGATCGGATTCGCGACCTCTAGTGAAGTGCCTTGCCAAATGGGGCATGATAGGTTAGCTTAGGTTAATATGGATGCTTCTATAGATGAAGCCCCACTTACAGCCGTATTCTAACAAAGTCACAAACTTTAGCTCATCACTGCTGTGATTTCTACCGCGCATCAAAGCTTGCCGCTCAAAAAATATGCCGCTTCAATTCAATTGTTTAAATTTTTGTGAATTTTTCTAGCACTCAAAATCGAATTTTTTGTGACACATTTCTCGGCGCACTTGAAATCACAACAGTGATGAGCTAAGTTTTGTGACTCTGTTAGAATAGAGGGGTTAGACTAGTGTATTAACTGTACTTTGTGTTGCCATTATGGCAGGATAAGGATACAAGGAAAACGAGAAGACGTGGTTGCACAGTGATGCCTAAAGCCGAGGCCACGCAATGAATGGCTTTTATTCCTGAGCGGCGCCGCCCATTCATTAAAAAATTTTAATTAGTAGGTCGTTCATTGCGTGGCCACTTCAATAGTATATATGGTTTGATTTAAGCAGCTTCCCGCACAGCCACTTTGGCGCTCATTGCGTGGTCTCGGCCTAACTCGGCAGTTAACTTTAAATATTTGTATTGAAAACCTCTAGTTAACTGCCGAGTGAGAGTTAACTCGTCACTGTAAAAACGGCACTTAATGTCCTATAATTTTTAGAAAGTTTTTCTACTTTCTTATTTTTATTTTTTCGTTGTTAATTTAGTTTTTAGATTTTAATGTTTTCTTAGAAATTGTGCTGATTATCTCTATCAGCCGTTAACAGCCTTATTTAATTTGTCTCTTAAAGAGGGCGTTTTTCCAACTGTATCGAAGGAATCGTTCATAACCCCCTTACATAAGAGCGGTAGCAGGTCTTCAGTGGAGAACTACCGGGGCATAGCTAAGCTTTCTGCAATTCCTAAATTATTTGAAGCAATTATAACAAATCGGTTGACGCATTCTATCACTTCAAGCATTTCATACAGTCAACATGAATTTTGCAAGGGCAAATCAACTTCTACAAATTTACTTGAATTAACATCCTATATCTCAAAAGCATTTAGTGAGAGCAAAACTGTTGATGTTATATATACTGATTTCAGTAAAGCATTTGACAAAGTGTGCCACTCGTTGCTCATCTATAAACTTGATCTTCTTGGTCCTCCACCTAATTTTCTACGTTGGATCTCTTCATACCTCTATGATAGATCACAAAGGGTAT
>NW_016165647.1:0-26843 GCF_001687245.7 Rhagoletis zephyria | reverse complement strand
ACCGTTATGTGAACAAAGTTATAATACCCTTGTGCACAAGTGCGCTCGTTTATAAAAATAATTTGTAATCATAATAATGAGATTTTTGATGCTGTTTTTGCACTTTTTTCAAAGACTGGTAAACCCCATAATAGTTGCTTCAAATAATTTAGGAGTTGCAGAGAACTTAGCTATGTCCCGATAGCTATCCACCGAGAACCTGCTTCCGCTTTTCTGTAGCGGGGTTATGAACGATTCCTTCCATACTGTTGGAAATATGCCTTCTTTAAGAGATTAATTAATTAAGGCTATTAACGGCTCATAGAGATAATCAGCACAGTTTATAAGAAAACAAGTTGGGATCTGGTCAGAACCATAACTAAAAGACTGCTTTAAGGACTTCAGGTGTTTGAAAATATGTAATATGTAGTATGCATACGGTGACCAGATTTCTGTAGACACAAATCGGGACATTTGTAATGCATCGAATCCGAACACATTTTTTTTTTTAGAATAAAAAGACATAACATCTTTTAATACAGGTTTATTTAAAACAAAACAATGAGAAAAAACTGGAAACATGATGGCAAAATTTACAAAATACATACATACAAAAAATGTACATATACGGTGGCGAGAATGTAAATAGGGAAGAAACATTTTGGCAGTTTTGGCTATTTTTCTTTGTTTAAAAAATTTGTATTATTTTTTATGAAAATATAAGTTACTATCTAAAATCTGAATTTCAAATTTTTGTATTTTAACAAAGGCTGATAAAAATTTTATACATTTTAAACAAATTTTATATAATTCAAAGTGCAAGTTTAAAGTAATTTGGACTTACCGTTGATTTTTGGCAATTTTTTTGTTCGCGTATTTTCATCCATAAAATTTTTTTTTTTAATTTTTTCGTATGGAGAAAATGCGTAATACCTTCCGCAAAAAAATGTATCAAAAATCAATGGTAAGTCCAAGCTACTTGAAATTTGCACTTTGAATTGAATGGGCTATAAAACTGCATACCCGGAATGTTAATTTTTTCCTTTATATTGATATTTTTGTATTCACCTAAAAATTTTTGCCATTTAATCTCCAAGATAACTTTGTTTTGTGTATTGCTATATCCAAGCAAATAAAATAAAATAAAGGTATATTAACACCTAAATTGTAAAATAGCAAAAACTACTAAAAAAATCCGTATGTGTTCAAGTAAGTAATTAATTACTTTTACCGCCACTAAAAGTACCTAAGTAGTAACTCGAACAACTGAGATAAAAACGTTGTATGTATAAAGTTTAACGAGTGGACAAAAACAGCTGTTGTAAACTTTGTCATACTCACCACCTCACATAGGACAGTACTAAAAGCCATTTAAAATAGTTTGCCTGTTATGTTGAATTTTTTGCAATTGTCATCTCAACGCCATATTCGCCGAAGGAGCTTTTTTTTGATACTGGCATTAGAGCAAAGAAACTTTTCATTGCGTGCTTATAAAAAAAAATTTACTAAAAAATTCCACCCACCAGAGTCAGTCTGAGGAAGAAAAACTGTGAAAATGTACAACGATGCAAGTGGCGCTTTGTGAAAAATAGTTAGGATTTTTTCTCATTAACCCACTGAAGGCCCATTCACTCTTTTAAAAACTTAAGTACCAGTACTTAAGAGAAAACGCAGCGGATTTCCAACTAAGGGAAGACTGACCGACGAACAGGCACTTTACTGCCATGTCCCATGAGATATTTTTGTCCTGTTTAGTGTAATGCAATATGGAGACAGCTCCTACTTGGACGTGTATAGCCGAGATTGAGTGTGAGCATGTGTGTGCTTCGTAGTGCTGTGAAGAAACTTAAAACTATTATTGGTAAAGTTTTGTAAGTTCTAGTCAAAATTCGTTGTACGCCGCTGCGGCTCTAGGATAAGCGGACAAGCGGCAAAGGCGGAGAGCAGCAGAGGCAGGGACTACCAGTTATACTTATCCTTTTTAAGAAATCTTCATTAACTTTTGCTATGGCACATTACTTAGCCCGGAAAGTCTATGCAATAACTGTTTATGAGTAGCTGCACTTCAGCTGTAAGTTGTCGCTTTAATTCAAAACTTTATTAATTTTGCGCGAAGAGTCGCCGCTCTCACTACTAAATACACTATGTACACTCGAACTTCACACAAACATTGTCATAAATACATATCTGTAACCCTTTGAATATGAACTTTATAAATGCTTTTTATCTGATGCTTTCGAGCTCATAATTTTTCAATTGTACGCTCTTCAAAGTTTTAAATGCAATTTCCTTTTCTCTCTAGTTATCTCTCCGCCACCGTACTTTATAAAGGAGCAACAGGGTGTAACTGCACACTCCGGCCAGATGATGCCACTTCGTTGCCTCATCAAAAAATTCTGTGCAAAAAGTAGAAAAGCGACATACGAGTAGTCCAGTTCGTATAGTAATGCAACACAATGACACAAGTTTAGAAATCACTGACATCTCGCCCGCCAATGAGGGTACCTTACCTACCAATTCCTGCAAGGCGCACAATAGCATTAGACAGATGAGCGCCCGCGCTTCACTAACAGTTCATGGTAAGTGTAGAGCATGATAGCATATGGGGGTTGTGTGACTAGAGAGTTAGAATAATTGTGTTATTTTTGGTATAATTACTAGTTGAGTTTTTTGTGGTGAAATCGCGTAGGGCGACCAGCGCGTAGCGAGTAAATGATGAAGTTATTTCGCGTCAGTGGAAAAAGTAACTAAAACTTTGCTCATTAACGGTTTTTACAAAAAAGCTGCTAACTATTTGGTTCACAATGAAAATGCTTTTTAATTTTTTCGCAATTATTTGCATAAAAATAAGGGAAACCCTAGTTATTAAATATTAATAAACAAAAAAAAGTATTCCGGTTAAGACTAAAATAAAACTGGCAAAGATTTAAATATATTATCCACGGTTAGGTTAGTTTAGACGGACAGATCTAGGTAAAGAGTACACCCGCAGGACGCATAAGCCCATTGGATGCCTAAGAGAGGATATCCCAAGATTTATAGTTTCAACCATCCAAACTCTCCAAGGCCTCTTGGTAGTGAAATATTAGAAATCTGACGTGCGTTTTCCGGTGTGCGGGCACTCAAACAAAACAGTTGTGTATGAATTCCAATTCTACAGATTCTACGATAAACGTTATATGAGGCTACGGGCATGGTCGCAATGTGGCCCGGAACAATCCGACTTAGTAAAATGTGTATCTTAGTTCATAAAAAAGCGGTCAGAGCAAGTTCACGGAAGCAGATTAGTAAGCCGGCTATTGGGGCTTTGTACCGCTTCTTATATCTTATATTATCTCAGATCTCTTTTTCTCGCACATTCGTCGGCTTTATGAATTCCGGGAATAGCACAATTTGCCCAAATGCAGTGGACATACTATATGCTTTCGAAGATATTGTAGTCAGTGTTGCCACACATTGGCTTTTCTTACCAAAATAGGTGGGTTTTTTCCATTTGGTAGGTTGGAAGGCTAGACTGGATTTTAGTATGTTCCGCGACAGTAATAGTTATTTACGAAAGATAGATGTATAAAGGACAGACATCGGCCTATTACAATTTTATTATATCGATGGTCCTCTGCAATAAGGACACAACTCAAAATTTCATATTTTTCGGTAGAGGCAATTAAAGATTTTGTGTTTCTTAATTTAGCTATAATATGTCTTGAAACGTAATTATTGCGGATCATTTGCAGTCACTCTGTAAGGAAAATTTTTCAAATTATGACTTTTTTCAAAAGAATTAGTAAGGGTTGGGCTGCAAAAATACGAAATAAGTTATCACTCCTAAGTAGTTAAAGGGGGAAAATACGAAAAATGCCAAATTTTGAGTTGTGTCACTTTTGAAGATCGTGTGCGATCTGTCGACTTGCCACAGAAAAATATGGTTATTTATAAACCTAATCCGCTATATAACTCAAAAACATGAAATTTTGAGTTGCGCCGTTATTGCAGGTGACGGTCGGTATGTATACAAGGCGCATTCAATATTAGTTAGTTAGTTTACAAACAAACAAAAACATGCATGTATTTTGTTTTTGCTTTCGGTACACAAATGTCAAATTTCAGCTATTCTTCACTCAAGGAAGAAGAGGGAAAGAAAATTTCAACGCTCTCATTTTCTCATTCACTCATAAGATATTTTGTCACATGTGTCCGAGGCGAATCAAATCAGCTGTTCTAGCAACCTCACCTTATGTAAATTTGCCTTGATTTACATATATTGATGATTCGAGCAATTATCAAAAATATCCCACACTCAGACGAAAAGCGACTAAATACGTATATTTCCATCCAATTTGTAAGCAAACAAGCGAACATAATTTTTAAGGTGTCGCCGAGGGAATAACTGTCATGACGCAACCGACGCATAACGTAGATAATCTGCATGATCTGGGCAAATGCCAGCACTTTCGCACGCAATAAATTTTGTCAAGTAAAAAATAAAAAACAAATGCAAAATAAGTATTTTCAAAAAAGAAAATACTGATTTTACATATAAAATCTTGCTTCCAGGCAATCGGCTAACACTTACAAACTTTTATGCCACAATTACGTGACATTTTAGCGGCACTTGAACAACTGTCACATAAATTTGCTTAATAGTTTTGCTCATATATTCAAAGTATATTGTGTATTTTATTTGCAGCACTGACAGATGCTCGTCCCACTGACTGCGGTGTGATGCGCAATTGACCCAAACGCAGGCGGAGTGGCTTCGGCTGCAATTAAAACTATTTTTGTGTGCTAGTTTACACAAATTTGTGGTTGGGTGTGTTTGTGCTTTGTGTGAGAAGTGTTTCCGAAAAATCAGCTCTAGCTCCGGTTTTAGCAGCAGTTTACAAGCAGGTTATTTAGTTGTTTTGCAAAGAAAAAAAAACGCTTATACTTATCTATGAGCCGCTACAATTTACTAATGAAATTTGCAGAAAAAAGCGAATGCAGGAAGGAACCGGCAAAAAAACCAAAAAAAAAAGTCCTGCCACAGTGCAATGCCTTTATGCACTTTTACCCACTGTGCAGTGGTTTGTCGCATTAAATGACGCGTAATTGAACATAAGCTTTTTTTTCATAGATTTTTAGAATTCCCAGAAAGGCTGCTGTTACTTCGTTGGCATGGTGGGCGCAGTAATGGCTTACTGCNGCAAATGTAGACGTACTATACACATTCAAAAAAAAAAAGGCGATTTGTGAACTTTTATGCGCACAGGCGCCTGCTTGGCTGTGGTCATCGTTTCAGCTTGATGACCAAGCCAGCAAGTAGCCTATTGCCCGCCAACACATCGCTTCACTTGACTCAACGCTATCACGATAATTTGGTTTGTGGTTTAATTTTTGCAGCTCATTTTGTTGTAACTTATGCACAAGCCGTTAGCGGAAATTGCAAGAACATAAAGTAACAAATTAAGTAGTTGGAAAAAATTGGTAGTGCATCAAGGTGCAACAATACAACTGCTGTCTGCCATCAAACTGTCTTATATTTTAACTCCCTGCCAAACCCATCGCTTCCCAGCCCTCTGCTCTCTTTTCACCATTCCACTCTTCACCTTGTCAACAAGCTCAGCTTCATTCCATTACTCTACAGCCTTTTCATTTTAGTATCTCCATACATACTTGCATTTCCTCTTTACATCAAACTATGTCCTAGTGATGACAGCGATTAACCATTAGATTAAACTAATCGATTATTTTTGCCCAATTTACGATTGAATTGTATCGTAGTTTTATATTTCATTAATCGATTGATTGTAAAATATTTTCAAGAAATATGAGTTCTGTAGTTGTCTAAACATTCTTTTTTGCTTGCTGCACCAACTTTACTCGATCCGATGTTCACAAAAATTCATCTCAAAGTTCCGTTAGCATTGGCCTTAGTAATGAAGCTCTTGCGAAATGAAATAATGTGCGCAGGTAATCTTATGGAAACGGGTAGCGATGAGTTTAAGGACAGTCAGTATAGTAGCAGCTGAGATCTAGAAACTAGAAGAACCGCATTTTACTCTCTACAGGCTGAGATTTACGCTACAGAACTGCTATTAGGGTAGTGTATGTACATCCAAAAAACTTCTCTTAACTGAAGAAAAACAGCAATCAAAATAAAAAAAAATGGGAACGAAACAGCTCTAAAGAAGTTTTAACCTCTTTTCATGTCCAACAATTCTTCAAAATGATAGATTACATCCACCTTAAAGTAAGGAAAGTTTTCCTTTAATCCAGAGATGGATTTTTGGTTCAGTGTATAGATATTGAGGAAACAAACTATACAATAGGTCTACGCTCCAAGCTTTCAAAGCACATTAAGTTACATACTTCCAAATTGATGAGGGATTCCTTTCAACTATAAATGGGCATCGCATCTCATCTGTGAATCGAGGTAACATACTTGCCAAGCACTAAATCCACGAATGCACCCCTGATAAGGCATAACATTAGAAGTCACAGGTTCTCTTAACCCTTAACGCAGATTTATTTTAAGGGATGATGCCATAACTACAACAAATAATTAAGCTATGAGTTTTGTATGTATCTTAGATAAGTTAGGGATTAATAATAAGCGGACCAGTATAACAATAGAATACAATCTGGAACCCGCTTCCTATACTAGAAATAATCGTATCTAATCTGTCCAAATTACCATTTACCCGAATTTTTTTAAGCTGAAAAGTTATCTTGAAAATCTTATAGCCGCCTTTGTGCCAAGCTTCTCCCACCACTTAGTGTAGATATGAACTAAAATGCAAAAGAAAAATTGTAAATGATATTTTCTGGCATTTTACAGAAACTGCTCGCGGCCACAAAACCACAATGGCGCTTTAGGTGGCTGATATGCTAAATCGCCATGCAATCACCTTCACCGCCAAAAGCTAAACTTTTTTGTTTACCAACAGATAAAAGGCAGTGCCAAATATTAAATGATAAACAGCAGTTAACTGGCGCAGCTTTAAAGTCACTGTAAAAGCAACAATTGTCGCCAGCAACGAATTTTACATGGTCGCGATTAAAGTTAAGACCAAGCTCCGGCATCTTTTGCTTTGTAACTCTAAGTCTGCTAAGTGAATCTGATGCACTTTCAGAGATAGGAGCACTCAAACTGCTAGAACTGCTGCTATGAATGCTGCCACACGAGTGTTACATGCCTGCCTGCTAGGGCATTGTTCGGCTTTGTTGGCGAACTTTGTTTGGTGTCTGTGTACTTTCTCAAAGTGCGGACGGACAGTGAAATTTTTGTTGTTAGTTCTTTTGGTCAACATTTTTTTTTAGTCCGCTATTTTTATGCATCGCATACTTGCCCAACAATTGCTTTGCGGCAATTATGAAAAATGTCTAGCAATGGCAAAAAATACGAAACAGCAGCTTTGGGGCATTTAACGGCTGCTGCTGCGGCTGCTGCTGCGGCTGCTGCTTCCTTCGATTGTACTCTGATTAGTGGCTTCGCGCTTCGATACGGCAGCAACAGTGCGATGGCTAAAAACGCTTGCCAACATTGTTTTGGAGCTAATGCAGCATGTATGAATGTTCACATCCACAGATACATACATACATATAAAATAATGTATGTGTTAGCGGGCGTGCGTTGCTCAACTGACCACAAGTGGCTTAGTTTTGGAAGCAATTCACTATTTCTGTGTTGCATACGGCATGCCTGCGGCTAGAATGCATTTTTTCCGCCGTTTCGCGGTCAATGTTGCTGGCCGCGAGCGCGTCCGCGACCGCATGTGCGAAGCAGTTTTGTTTGGCGGTCATGCGAACAATTCATCGTACATATGAATGCCCCACTCAAGCTCGCTAAACAATCTGCGCCGGCTGGACTTAAATTCCAGCTCTTTTTTCTACTTTAAGCTGCAAAGTATGCATTTCTATTCCTTTTACTCGGCCATTTTTTTATCTGCCACGGCGATGGCGATTTCGATTCGCGCTAATTTACATAATCAAATGTATAATTTGGCACACGCCATATCAAAAGCGCAAGTGCAATGTAATTGTTTGTAGCAAGAAAATTTCAAGCTTTGTTCTCCATTTCGAATGGCTGCGAGTTGCATCTTGCAATGCCGTTCATTTGCTAGCGACTTTCTACACAACTGCAATTGGAAAGGTCTTCAACGACGCCTCCTTTTTTGCGAATTGCGAAAGCTGCTCGTCTCTGCTTTGTTGTATGTCTGCATTTTCTATGCTCTTATCATCATTTCTATTACGAGCAGTTGTTTTTGGTCATTTGTAGTTTCAGTTGTTTTTGTAGAAAATAAATTGAATTTTATAAGCACGCTCTGTCCCATTTTGCATTGTTGACAGTATCGGTTATACCAATAGCACCCCCATTTTAAAGTGATAGTGTTTGCCACTTATGTTTATTTATTTAGTTTAAGAATTTTCGATTAAAGTACAGTTCATTCTCTAACAAAACCCATATTAAATAAAGTTTAAGACTTTGTAAAAGACTACAAAATAAAAACGCAAAAAAATTTCACCCAAATTTAAATTATTTTTCTCAAGAGTGTACTGTACTATCCAGCGACTGAACATAACAGTTATTGATGCAAATTGTCATTGAAAAATTCACTATAAAGGAAATGTTCTACAACTAAGTGATACATACCAATCGGTTTCTTTTTTCTTCGAGAATTAAATTTGAAAATAAACTTTTATTTGTAATTTTTATGCAAAATTAAAAAAAATAGCAATTATTTTTGATTTTTATTTTACAAATCCAAAATAACAAATTATTTTTGATATTTTTATAGGTAATCACTAGATGACCGTTATTTTTGATTTTTATATTTTACGTCTTAGATAACACTCATTGAAGACGTTTATTTATAAAAGTCATCAATAAAAATCAATCACTGTCTTTTATTTTTTAAATCATACATATTATAGTCATTATTATTTTTCGCAGTTAGGAAGGTGTTGGAGAACTAAAATTTATTACGGCTTATACCAAGATTTTATAAGCATGATTTTAAAAAATAAAAGTCAGTGACTGATTTATATTGTTGACTTTTATAAATAAAAGTCTTCAATAACTGTTATCTAAGATATATAATTTAAATATCAAAAATAAATTTTATTAGCAGATTTTTTAGATAAAAATCAAAAATAATTGTTATTTTGGATTTATAAAATAAAGATCAGAAAAAACTGTTATTTAAGGAGTAATTAAATAAAAGTCAAAAAATAATGGTTAAAGAGTGATTTTTTTTAGTTGTAACTGTTACGGTCCCTGGTATTATCAGTGCATAGACTTTAAAGTTTATTGCAATATCACAATGGCGCCTTTTTCAATCAGAATAGAAAGGGAAGGAATACCTGTAATGACAATAAGGGCATCCTTGTTGGTAACATTCGAGAAATGTAAGAGCCTTTTGTGTACAGCAATCTTAGTTAATTCGCCTCTTCTGCGAACTCAATTTCTGTCCCTGCCAAGGTGGGTATAGTCAAGTTGACTATCCTTCTTTTGGTAAATGGAACTACGGTGTAGTGCAGGGGGGTTTATTGATAAGCTCTTTTCAGTGTTCAGCAAATTTTAGCGTAGCTTGCAATATGTAGCAAATAGTGTCCTCACGCCAACCAACAACGTAGATGCCATCTGAATAACTATATGCTTTAAATCCATTGCATTTTAGCTTTTACAGAAGCTCATCAACAACCAGTGTCCATTGTAGAGGCGATAAGGCTCCCCTTGAACACAGCTACTACTTGCTTGCTGTCTCCTAGTTCTGCCATTATAGTTCTAGATTTGAACATGATTCCTTATCAAAGCTGTCGATATAGCTTCGTTAGACGTATTGTTAAAAGAACCCGATATGTCCGGTAGTGCACACAAGGCTATTTGTTTATACTGCAATGCCTTCTCAATAACTTGAGTTAGGTTTTGTATTGCCGAATAGTATATTTACATGCCTTATATTTGTGCTGACTCTATCATAGGGGCTTATCTTAAGGTAGTTACCACTAATGTGAAAGTTTATTAACTTTTCTATTTTTTTACTAGAAATGAGCCTTTAAGAGTTGTGCCGAGCTCTCCGCCACTTTAGGTATGAGAGCCACTTTGATTTCACTCCATGTTGAGGGTATGTGAGCACGTAAGGGACTTGCTCTCAGTAACCTGACCAGTGACCTAGATATTAAATCAACTAATCCTTAAAGCTAACCTTTGAAAATTGTTATCATCTTTAAAACTATTGATGCTTCTTTTCAGGTTTCCGGTTTAAAACCAGCTACATCGTAAAAGCTGAGAACTCGATTGGCCTCTCTGTGCCGTCTTGACTTTCGAATTTACAGTGCTACCTAGCTAAAGTAAAATTTTGAGAGCGCATAAAATATTAATAAGCAAATCATCCGCACTTAATTGGAGTACGCTGTGTAAGAAAACGGATAAGCAACAAGAGTTTGCGGGACGTGCTTAGCTCAGCGGTTAGCATGGCTGACTTTGCATATCGATAATGCGGGTTCAATCCCCCCGAGGCCTACAAAATAATCGAATGAAATAACTAGCAGCTATAACTTTTATCGCTTAGACTTTGCAAGCAAGATTTTTCCTAGAAACAAATAATGGTTTAAAGCTGAAATAAATGTTATTAAGTACGCCACAATAATAACAAAAAAAATTCAATTTGTTTTTATTGTCACTGAGTTTTTGTGTACCAAAATATTTTTCATGAGTTTCTTCCTTAAAATCGCTTAGTGGTTTTGAATCCATGCATTGTAAAACATCTTTAAAGATACCACGGTTTTATTCTATATTCGTAAAATTTTTTGTCTGAAAAAGTTCTTTAAACGCAGTATTCTTCTCGAGAAATTAGTAAGTATGCCCGCTGCTCATGAGTATCAAGCTATATACATACGTATGTATCTACGTAAAATCTGCACGACACTCCGCTTAAATTAACTTTTCTCCATTATCAAAAATTCACACAGAAAGCCTCTTTGCTACAATTTGATTAATGCATTCGAGTTCACCTTAAATGCGCGGCAGTGCATCAATTGAGTCCTTGCCAAACCTCGTGACCACCACCAACGGAAGAACACTAACAACTATCAATTTCCTGCTGACCCACTTTCAACGCTGTAAAAATTGACCAAGTTTGCCGGAATTTTTCTGAAATTCGAATGAAATTGTCTGTTTTTATTTTCGTATGCCAGATGGCGCATAGACTGCATAAATTTACGCTTGGAAAACGCATAAATATTCCCGAGTTTTTACCATTTCCCATTTGGGCAGTTGGCTAGGATAGTGAAGCTGCAACAATGCCGCACCAATTGCACACCTGAGTCAATATGCGCCGCAGCAAACCAAAAAAAAAGAAAACAAGCGGCAGTGAATTTTTGAAGTGAACTGTGCAGGTGCACCTCTAAGCGAAAAGCCTGTTTACATACACATGTATGTATGTAAATATTTATTTGGATTACGATGAACGCATAGCGAAAATGAACATCAGCTGAAGCTGGCTGCAAGCTGTTCAAGTAGGGTGAAAAAATGTTGGTAAAAGTAAGTTTGTCAGCAAAAAATGCAGAAAATCCTGAAACACCGCGACAATTGACCCAAATTGCAGTTAACCATTTCGAGTGTCAGCTATCGAAAAATAATTGAACAGCGTTGAATTTATGTTCCCGAAAAGAAGCGAAACTCACTGCAGTGAATGAGTGAAAGAGTGCGAAGGCATAATTGTAAAAAGTAACCGAAATGAAAGGAACTAAGGAGGAAGGAAGTAAATATGGTGGGAGAAGAACCTGCCGCTACAAGACCCGACTACCTGCAGCTCCAACGCTTTGAAGGAATTCCTCCTGTATCCAACACTTACATACATAACGATTAAGTGTGTAAGAAAGGAAGAAATAAAAAATCCCTTGATTGCCCATTGATATCTATGATAGAGAACTCGCCTAAATCAAATGGTACTTCCCTGATAGTGTTCCTGCTGGG
This sequence comes from Rhagoletis zephyria, assembly GCF_001687245.7. Lineage (NCBI taxonomy): Eukaryota > Metazoa > Arthropoda > Insecta > Diptera > Tephritidae > Rhagoletis > Rhagoletis zephyria. Next base: position 14,905 of record NW_016165647.1, on the reverse strand, counting down.
GTGCTAGTAAAAAACGGATATGAAACGGTGTCCTTGGAACAGATTCAACTGAATNATTAAATCAAATGTATTTCCCCGATAGGGTTCCTGCTGGGGTGTTAGTAAAAAACGGATATGAAACGGTGTCCTTGGAACAGATTCAACTGAATCGGTCTGAAACGATGCAGTTTCCGATTAGACTATTTTGGGGGGTGTTCCCGGGTAAGAATACGTGAAGTTCAAAATCGTGGCAAGTGCCGATTTCAAAAACGGTAACTTTTTCGATTTTCAGGTAGGTTTTCAATAAGGTTCTAGATGAATGATTATATATATTTACATATTTACAAATCGATTGTATACATATTTATACATATACTAGTAAGCCCGGGCAGACGTTGTCCTGCTACACACCGCTACATAGGCAGGTTACATGCATCGAAGATATTATGGGTCTTCACACCGAAGCTTGGTACTCGGTAACTCGGTGTTCGGTAATTTTTTCCCATGTATTTTTTTTTGTGTTACACTATTTTACGCAAGCAAAATACATTAGAAAAAATTACCGGACACCGAGTTACTGAAAACCGAGCTCGGTGTGAAGACCCAAATTGTTTCTTACGCTTCATTTGATATCGAAATTTACAAAATATTGTTATTATTGTTCACTACGTTTGAAAAAAAAAACGATCTCTGGTTACGGTTCAAACATCAGCCAGAGGAATGGATGGACATTGGATGGTGTCCAAACGGTAAATTTTTTGTTGCTGTTGATGTGCGCATGTTTATATGTAGAAATACATACATACTACCTTATATATATTTCTCCCCAATATAAATATACATATGAAGCGTAGCCGCGAATAACATCGGAAAACTCCAGCTTTGGATATGGGCAGTTTGTAGTTAGCGCAAACGAACATAGCGACAGGGGATTTTTAAGAACGTTGCGGGAAGCATAGAAAAAATTTCGATGAAACAAAAGATATTTGGTATTGATATTTTTCAAAAACACTGAATAAGGATGTAGGGATAACATTGGAAATTCGTTTAAATATTAAAAAAAAAAAATTTAGGGTTAGGGGGGCCGTCCCATAGTTAGTACCGGCCTTGGACGATAATACAAGTTTATATTAATAAATGAAAAAATTAGCTAATAAAAGAATATCTGTAAAGTAATAAGTGTTTATATTTAATTTTTATGAAACTAGATAAAAGCTGGCCGTTATAACTGGACCAAAAGTTGGCTATTGTAGTAGACGACTATGAAATTCCCCACAGGCTATACATGTATATACATAATAAATATTTAAAAAATTACTCATATGCAGTCTTATTTATATACTATACATAAATGCGAAAATGTCGGCTGTGAATCGAAAAGGTTACAGTTTTCTAAATCGGCACTTGCTACGATTTCAAACTTCGCATATTCTGACTTGGTAACAAACTGCAAGACTGCTCCTGCGCCATATGTACTAGGGAAGGGCACCATTTCCGGCTAATTTCCAGTTCGTATTCATCTCCGGCATCGTATTTTTCTTTGTATTAATCTATAACTTTGTCGTCGTAGATTTGTCTTCGCTTATTTATATTAGTTTTCGAATTCGCTCTGCCTTCGACTTTCACTTCCTGCGAATGACGCGGAATAATTTTAAGTCAAGCTTAACAATTCAGTCAAGAGATATCAGCTGCGAAGTGCAAATACTAAAATATTTACATAACTATCTTCGTGGTGTGTATGCGAGTAGGGATATAATTTTTTCGTTCGTTGTGACTGCTATGCGATACTAGATATCATATTGACCTGCTTATTGGAGTATGAAGTATGAAGTACGCAAATATTTGCCACAACGCATCGGAAAAAGTGACAACAAAAACAGCAGCAAGTACAACAAAAACATAAAAATAAAAACCTAAAAAAAACAACAACTCTGCCAACAAGCAGCAGTTGTAATGAAAGAGGACCGAATACGAGTTCGAATAAAAGCAAAAGAGCAGTGCAAATCCAGTGCAATAAGCAATATGTTGCAAAGGCATTTGTGTAATTGCAGAGGCATAAAAAGCGTTACAACAACAAAAACGCTTACATGCGAAATATATGCGACGATAAATGAGAGATAAATGAAAAACTTAACACTTTTTGCCGATCAACTGACCAGCTTTGTTTACAGGCGCGCATATATGTACAAACAAAAGGTGGTCTCATTGATTTATCGAAGTTTGTAAAAAACAACAATCGTGTGGGTGGGTGAAAGCTGAGAGCTGGAAAAAATTATTTTATTATAAAGTCATTAACCACGAAATTACGTATATTCATACACGCCACACTTGCAAAACTGTAAACAAACAAAAAAAAAAAAATTGCCGTAATTTGCACATTCACAACCCATTTTACTTTATTTTGCAGCATGCGAAAATTACATTATTTGTAATGAGTTCGTATGGAGATATAAATCACAACCCGGCTCATGGCGAATAAATAAACCGGCAAACGAATTTAAGTTCAGTGTAAGTCCGATTTTTTCTTGGAACATTTTTATTAAAAACCTTCCACGCAATCGCTGTCCTTTGACAACAAATAATTGCGTAAATATTTTGCAGAAAGCATGCGGCTAATGAACAACAAATAACTGTGGTTGTGCGCAAATTGGTAGTTTGTGCTCTCTGTTAATTTGCACATCGCTACCAAAATTGAAAACCTCATTTATTGGCGACTGAAGAAATTAAACAAAACAATTTCGTTTTTTTTGTTCACTAAAAAAGTCGCTTGAACGAGACATATATATTGAGGTTTGACGTTTGCCGCGTAAATATGCAATAACTTCTACAAAAATCCAAAGTCGAATTCCTGAATATCTATGTTTGTCCATGGCAGTGTTGCCAATGTATCTAGAATTGCAATTACAAACAATGATAAAAAGTTTTGGCAATTACATTGTCCGCTAACAAATTTTCAATCATGGTAAGAGTAGGCCTATAAGTTGATAACTATATCAGAACGCACTGTGACTCAAGGGGTGTTACCATAAACCACACTTTTTTCGGCAGATATTTTTGGAGAAGAGGCTAGCAGTGTGGGCTACCATTACGCAGGACCTGAGTTCAAGCCTGGTTCAACCCAACATCAAAATATGAAAAAAAACAAAAAAGGATCGGTCCAGCGCCTTCGTCTTAACCTGCGGATTGTGTCGGAGCCACAGCCGCTAAACTTAAACGTGGAATACGTGATATTTCTAAGCTCACATTGAGGTTAAAAACGGTATATGAAATATTCATTTTGATTGTATTGAAAAGACAGAAAATAAAATAAACAAAATCGCAATTTGGTATGCTTTTTCAATTGTAATTTTTATCCAATTTTACCTCAAACAAATTAAATGTTCACAATTTTGCGTGTACAAATACAAATGCTGAGGATAAAAAAAGAGAAGAAGCAATAGATGACACAGAGAGTAATCGTTTATAAGCTTCTAGGTAAGTCAAGTTAAGTCAAGTCCAAGTCTTGCATAACGGAGCTTTAAGTAGTATTTTTATTATTGTATATCGATTTTCGATAGCTTTGTATCATAGTTCTAGACACCCATCACAATTGTTTTGGCTTTGATACATTTTTTTCGCTGCACCTTTTTCCCATACGTGGATACTTGAATTTATCTAAATAAATAAAAGCAAACCTCAACAAATATCGATTAATGCAAGTATTTTGCAAGTGTCTACAAAATACCGTTGATTTTAGAAATTTTGTTTTGCTGGCGGCATCATGCGTTTCCTTTCCTATAAAATTACTATGCTTGAACATTTTTTTGTATGGAGGAAAATAATGAGCTTCATGCAAAAAAACTGAGTATTGCTTTAAGACTAAGTTTGCCAAAGCTTATATGTAGTACCAATTGTCTGTAAAAAAATATATATAATAAAACATTATAATAACATAATTCTTGTCAAAGATTTGCCTTACTCTCGAATCACCCTATAATATAGTCCAATTAATGAAAATTTAAATAGTGTTTTTAAAATAATTGAAAAGTTAAAATTTTCCATTTAACACTGAAACATCGACCTTGAAAGACGGACAGGGGTCATTTGACACAACTGCCTTAAAATTTATTTTAGTAACGAAAAACTTATAATAGCAAACAAAAATATAATTTTAATTTTAAAACTTATTATTATTATTTTTAAATAATATAAAGCTTAAATTTTATTTTTATTTATTTTAAGTTGGAAGCACATCACTAAAATAGGAATGCGTTTAAGTTTAATTATATCGTTGATAAAATGTGGAAAGGCATTTTTAATAAAAGTCACGAAAAACAAATTTAGAAAAACAACCGGAAAAATAAATATTGGCAGTTAAATAAGAAAATCGATCAAATGACCTATTTCCATTTTTCTAGTGTTAAATTGTATATACACAAATTTTGTATGCAGGTTTCGAATTATTATGTATGAATAAACCAAATATTTACATAAATATATGCGGCCAAAATTATACTCACGAAAATATTTTTAAAAAACAATAGCAAAGCACATTATTTAAAATAAAATATCCGCACTCTTAATTGCTGCATTACGGCTGGTGAACTTTGCGCTTTAACAATTTGTAGCTGAAATATTTTAAGCTAAGCCGGTATTTGATAAAAACCACTCACCGTTTTTTTTTGTTTTCTGTAAGCGCAAAAAAAACATTAAATACTTTAAAATAATACAGCATATGATCGAGTAAATATTTTTTGGCAAAAAAGGCTAAAGGTTATCGCAACACTGCACTAGCCAGGCGACGCGCACTATAACAACGAAAAATTTTAATTCAAAGAATTTAATTGTCCAAAAGTGCTGAAAAACCAGCAGGTGGATGCTATGCGCTGATAAAAAACGTAAAACAGATATGCCACAAATGAACACACCTGCAAAAATACGCAAGCACACACACACACACGTACGTCGACTCAAAGGAAAGGAAAAAACGCTGGTCAAAAGCGGAAATGCCGGTGGGAAAATCGGTAATAATGACGTTGGATGTATGTTGGCGGGGAGTGGGTGTGTGTTTGGTGTGTATGCTTGTGTGGCCAATAACCGCAACCACACACACGCACTGTTGCACCCAAGCTTTGCCGCCACCATCAGCACGCTTCGCTTGTGTACACAAATATTTATTCATATTTCATGGAATTTTCCACCAGCAGCTTTTCCTGTAAAATGCCAATTTTACGCTTGCCACACACACACACATGCAAATGTATGTATGCATTTGCGTTCAGTTCTTCCGGGTCGCATCGCTGTTAGTGCTTTGTGTATTCGACAAGCTGCACTAACGCCTACACATATGCAACGTTTTACGTTGAAGCTTTTCATTATTAACATGTTCGATGGCGTTCAGTTGCACGCTGGCATATACACTCATGTAATTACATACATCCCAGTCAACCAACGGAGTCCGCAGGGTGCATAATAAGGACTTCCTGTGCGATGGGCAGATGCTCCTAGGGAGGCTGCGAAAAAAGTCTCAAATCATCACATCCGCTGTGTGCCTTTAGGATTCCTTAAATGTGTGATTTCGTTGTCCCAAAAATCTCACTCAAATAATTTGCAAAGACTCCGTGCGGACTCCGGTATTCGGCTATGATTTTGGGAAAAGGACTCCCTAAATCATCAGAAAACGGAGTATTTCTGGCAATAGACTGAAAACGAGGCTTTAAGGTTCTTCAAAATGCTCCTGATTTTACTTATACATATATTCGAGTTTTTTCGTAATTTACTTTTAGTGAAAATAAGTTAAATTACAGAACATGATTTAAAATATTATTCAGTGAAAAAATATATAAAAAATTATAAAAACGNGTTGATTTAAAATATTATTCAGTGAAAAAATATATAAAAAATTATAAAAACGGAAAATCATGAAATAAATAAAAATATATATTTTTATATTTTTTTAAGTTCGCAAGTACTTTGCTTTTTCTTTATTGAATTATTTGCCAGAACCAACAAATTTTCTATTGAATGTGCCAGAAAAATTCTAAAGTTAGCCAAAATTATTTTTTATGCGTTATTGTTTAACTCTAAATGCATTCAAAACGACAATTTTTGCGGTGTCCCAAGCCAGGAATTTTGATTGAAAATTTATTGTTTATCTTACAACTTAGATGCAAAGAAAAACACAAGATTCTCTCCAAAAACGCTCGTTCGATGTGTAGCTTTTCACTCCATATTCAGAGCGCGCCGCATTTGGCTAGCTGGGATATGTAGATACCTACATACAGATATATTTATTTATAACTTTTTCAAACTTTCCCGTATTTCCTTCTTTTATTATGAAGTGCCCTCCGCTCTACTGCACAACTTTCAGATTGGCAGCGTGTTGGGTGCGTTGGTCACCGCCGCCGCTGCCGCAGCGTCCCAACGGCGACTTGTTGGGTTATAAAATCGAGGCAAGTGCCCCACTGTATACAATATAATATTAACAAGCGCGCATAAGCTTGATTTTTTACTCTGTATTTTTTTCATATTCAAATTTTTTGATTTTCTTGTATTCTTTAGTAATCTGCACTCGCCATGTAGGTGTAATTTTGTGGTCGAACAAGTGTATAAAGTTTATAAAAAATTAATTTGAAAACTTTTGCGCCACAATATACCCACCTACACTATATGTATGTACACGAATATTATGATTATTTTGTATAGAAATTTCGATGCACGCTAAAGTCACACGAATATATTGAATTTTTTTGAATTAAATTTTTATGATTTGGAATTATTCAACAGTTCTTTTTTGTATTTCAAGATGGTGGAAACAGAAACTCTTTTGTCCCTTAAATCAAGTTTTAAGTTGTGATATTTCTGACTAAAAATTTAGTATTTCCCTACACCCAGCTTTGAAATTAAATATTCATTTGTATGCGGTCAAATGCCGGTTAACAGCAAAATGTTTGTAATTGTTTGTATTATAACTTGACCTGTTATAAATGTACATATATAAATTTAATATAATTTGAAATCAGACTACATATCCATGCAATATAAATAGCTACATATGTATGTATGTATATACATTAGGATGGTCTTTACAAAATCAAATTAACGATTTTTTTTCAGTGTCAACCCATCTATCGGTAATGCCACTGTCACAGTTATTACATATAAAATTTGGTCCCGGTTGGAGTCGGTTAAGGTGTGGGTCAAAGGTCAGGTGCTTCTATGGACTAAAAAAATTAAAAACATTTTGTTTTGTGTATTTAATACCCAAAATCGATACCAATAAAGTCGAGGATATCACATATAAATTTTGGTACAGATTGGAGTCGGTTAAGGCTTAGGAAATTTTATGTAAAAATTTGCTTCCTATATTTAAGGACCACCCTAACGTACACACCTACGCATATTTTTCCGAAAAATGCCATACAATTTAGCAATTTTCGCTATCATTCAATGGCATTTTAATGAATTCCGTTGCCGTAGCAGCACTATTAATAGAAACAACGAAACAGTCACTCCAAAATAAAGTGCAAGCTAAAAGTACTTATTGTTTTTTTTGACAAAGCCGATTTCTCGCTGTTGAGCATTATTTTTCTATTTGCACAGAAATTTTGATACACTGCAATTAATAAAGGAGCATATCGCATATCGCATACTAAGGCGTAATCCGCAGGTGTTGATGGGAGAGCTAGTCTCCGTTAGCACTCTTTAAAAAAAATAAAAATAAAAAGGAAAAACTAATACTAATGTCTTGCGCTTTGTCTATATGGGACAAATTATGCAAACTATCGCTGAGTTGTTAGAACATCTAACATCTGCAATAGAAACTGCCACAAGTAATTTTTAAGCAAAAAAAAGACTTAAATTCGCATATAAAAATTTAAGAGTACCGTTAATTTCTTCCTGATCCAATGATCGGACCTTAACCAAACTAGTACGGGAGTATCTCTCAGGTACCACATTTCCTTAAAAAAAAAGAACTACAGAAATCGGTTAACGTGGTCTAAAGTTTTGCGATAACATACATAAAAAAAATCCGACGAATTGATAACCTCCTCCTTTTTTTGAAGTCGGTTAGAAATATGCCAGAATGGGGCTGAAAGAACCCAAATTCAGGTCCAAATAGTGTACAAACTAATAGATTAAAACATATTACGAAAAAAATGTGAATTATAACGCAAAATCACATATCTGAACAATCAGTTCTATGGGAGATATATGTTATAGTGAACCGATTTTCATGATTTTGAGAAATAGTTAAGGTTATATCAAAAGACATTTCCTTGCAAAATTTTAGAAACATAACTTTAAAGCTGAGAAATCATTAACAGAAAAGCTAAAATTTAAGCAAATTTGCAAGTACCGTTATTTCGAGAACTGGAGCCAATCGGGTCGCCGTTGAATTTAAATGAGATCAGCTATCGAAACATTTGCCCAGAAAAAAACTCAAAACCTGAGCACAGTGTTACAAACGATGAAAATTTCACTTTCAGAGCTCTAAAACTACCCTCTTAAATATCTCAAAATTTTGACGTGATACGAATTTTCTGAAAACGGCGTCGTAATCTAGGGGCCAAAATTAAGTTTACGTGTTTGGTCGTTTTGCTGTGATATTTCAAAACTTAAAAATTTACCTACAGTGTAATCAGGCCACGAGGCATACTACCTTACATCCCAGCCCCCAAAAAGCCTCCTACTAACGCTAACATTTTCTCGGACAAACAGTGATTTTCTACCCCAAAACTTTCTCTGGTATTTTTTTAACAAGATTAAAAACTTGAGAACTACATGGCTTAATTAAAACGATTCCATTTCATTAATATCATCTCATTAATATCTTTTAATACATACATACATATAGGATGTGCATTTTTATTTTCTACCCATATATACATAACTAAAGATGTGCGTAAAGAGTAACGTATCGCTACAAATTTTGTTCCCTCCGCACGCTTTTCTTTAGCTTTGCTTATCACATTGGATTTGTAAAAATACTTTAGTTTTCGCACTCGATTAGATTTGCTTAAAAAGATTTCGACATTTTTTGGTTCTCATCTGATATCCTTGATATACTTTACATCGTCTAAAGCGCGCATTTTTTCTTTTAACTTCACTTGCCTTTTAGATTCAATTGTTGGTAAAAATGTATGAACTTTGTATGCATACTTTCCTGCAACACTCCTGCCAGCCAGCGTCCTGTGTATTGCCGATGATTTTTATTGACAGCTGCTCAATTGGGGGTCTGCCACATTTCATTCATCTGATTGCATTGTAATTTCAACCCCTACCGCAAGCATCTGAACTCTCATTGCTTTGTTATGCCATTTTTTTTTACTACATTGTCTTGCTATTGCCTGTCTGCCCGTATTATTTCTTGTGTGATTTGCTCAGCTTATCCTTCGCCAAGTTGGTACTTTCTTGTAGTATTTGCTAAGTTAAAAATTAATTACTTGCGGCAAAACGTCGCTTACCTCCTACTTGCCTCCTTTTATTCCATTCTACATTTGTGCTTTGAAGTGTTTCCTGTTCCCAATTGCTGCATAAGTAACTGACGATGCTTAATAAATGCGCAATGTGGCAAGTGGGGAACTAAGCAATAAATTTTTAGGCTGCCAGCCGATAGCTGTTTCTGCTTTGTTGCAGCGGTTAAGTGGTTCTAGATTAGCAGCTGATAAATTGCGTTAATGCCACATTAGTAATCTGCATTCAGTAGCACAAAATACTTCAGCGGATTGTTTCACTTTTGTAAAGGCTTGTGGGCAGAAAAGGATTACTTAGAGGAGCAGCTTGTTTTGTATATACTTAATTTCGAATACAAAATAACGGAACATGAAGGGTCAACCATGACTTATTGCATTGGACATTAGCTGAATCGCCTAACTCTTCTCATCTATTAAGGAGGCTTCTACAATATTGGCTAATTATGCAAACTTCTTACTAGAGGAGTATTTTCCAAGTGATAGTGGGATCATTAAGAGATTTCTCATTTTGGACTTTCTAAAATAAACATGGACGAATGTATAAGTACAAATGCCAAATACGCTACAAGTGCCGTAATGTGTCTCAAACTAATTACCTGATGGCAGGAGCTACTTCATTTTTTCCACAGAAATTGTACACTATTTAACAAAATTTTACTTGAGCGGTTAATTTCTCCGGCTTTTTTATCTTTCCCAACATTAGATTAAAGAACTCACACGAAAGGATGTCACTCTATCTGAAGCCTTATTTATTATCGAACGGCTCGGAGAGGGCCTTTCTAATTCTAACGAGGCTGGTGGTATTGATCAACGTTATTTTATACAGTCGTATTAGTTCAGAAAATTGAATCAGAAAAATTTCAGAGAATCGTCAAGGTGTCCGAAAATGGAATCGATAAACGCAAAAAAATTCCCATTTCGTGCAATGGTTGGAAAAGCAAAAGGAGTGGTGTCTAGTATGCCGCAAGCGGCAGAAAATGCCACAAGCAGTCACTGTTGCCACCACAAGGTTTGAAAACCGTAACTATGTTAAGAGTCGCCCGCTTTAAGCCTTTTAAAAGTTGCCGCTTAAGGCATGGGTACGGATCACTTTCACCTTTTGCGGTGGCTTTCAAGGGGAAAGATTTTAGCCAGATTATTTGAGAAAAAAGATGCACATTTACAGAGCAGTCTTTGGTGTAAAATTTTAGCTGATGTCGTTTAGCTGATTGGGATAACTTTCTGACATATTCAAAAACTAAATGAAACCACCACACCTCTTCAAGACAAGGGAGGTTCTCAATTGGAAATAATAAGAAGCTTGCGAAAAAAATCATTTTTTTTTAAAGCATGTATTAAAAGCGCAAAAATCTCCAACTTTCGTCGGTTGCAAGAATATCTGCATACATATGTGAGTCTGAATTTTCAACAAATGCCTACATAAAAAACAAATACAGAATCAAACTTTCAGCGTCAAATGATTTAAGGGTAAAATGGATAAAGCTTCCAATAAATCAATCATTCCTCACATTAAAGCGCCGGGAAATTTTTTTAGCACAAAAAGGATGCCGCGGTGAAAAAAGTTTGGGAACGCCTGGACTAGATCATCTGCATATTCATATACCTTGAATCCATTGCCAATTAGCCTCTCCAGGAGTTCGAAAACAACCAGTGTTCATAGTAGGTGTGATAAGACTCCCGCTTGGGAACAGCCACGGGTTGCAGTTACTGCTTGCTTACTGTCTCTTAGTTTAGACAGCAATAAAGCCAAATACATTTGAGGTATTTTGAGTTACAAGTAAAACAGAAAAAATGAGTGAAAAATTCGTACTTAATGGGGTTCACGATCTTAAAAGAAAAATCGTCAAATAGACTGTCTTCAGAATGAGAATATACCATACGCTGAACCACAGCGACTACACAAATATAGTCTATTATAGACAGGCCATTTATCGATAATCAGTCAAACCCTTCGTAAACTCTCACCTCTCGAATTAAACATCAGAGACCAGCGCCACCTATCGCAGAAGAAGTTTAAAGTAGACGACTAAGTTTACATAGGAACCAGCATTAATCCAACGGAGAATCACTCTTGCCAACAAGTGCTACTTTAGACTGAGTAGGCAATTGAGATGTTTAAAACAGATTAAATATGTAAAAGTTTAATTTTCTTTAAAAAATATTCAAACAAAGCCATTGCAAAAATGTGTTGCTGAATGGCTTCTCTTCAAGAAAAGCACTTTTTTTGGCTTTTGGCTGAACTGTAAATTGATGAAAAATATGATACAAATAACCGCAAGTAACAACGAGCCAACTGGCTTACATAAAGCAACATGAAAAAATAAAACGAAATGTTGCCAAATAACTTTTCGCATCGCGTTTAAGTAAATAACAGCCACTTCATAAAAGTTGAGTGCACATCAAAAAGTAATTTGTTATTTGTTGCCAACTAAATTGCTGCCAAAAACGCACAAATAAACTCGAAATGAGATAAGATAAGCAGAGAAGAGAACTTCATAAATTCATATTTGTAAACTTCTTCACATGGATTTGATAAATCAGGAACAGTGTTGCACACCCGCGCCTGCTCATTGCCAAACTTTTAATTAGTCCAGCGTCATTAGTCTTCGCCTGCAAAAAGTGTTTGCTGTTCGTCGGTAGAAACACGACTACAGCGTAAAGTAAATCGCAGTTGCAGATAAGCGAATTTTAAGCTTTACAACTGCAAGAATGCATTTTACTCGTAGAATGGATGAATAGAAAGGCGCCTCGACTGTGCTTACGGCGCCAATAGCGACGTGCAAGACAACCTACGAGTACAGTGTCAGCTTTGTCAGTCAGATAAGAGTAGCGGTGTTAAATGTATAAGTAGCGAGATGCCAGTAAATGCCAGCGTCAGCGTTGCTGTTAAAGCCAACTGTCAAGTGGCTGTCAGGCCGCCATTACCGAGTAGCGCAAATTATAAGAAGATTGCGTTGAAGGCTTGCAATGAAGCTGAAATAGCAAGCACACACAGCCATACATATGAGTCCATACATACATAAATAGATAGCTCCATAGAAAACAGAGTGCCTTAGGTTAAAAAAAAATAACAAATCATCAGTAAGGCGCCCAAAGTTGCAACGGCAAAGAAAGGATAAATTATAAAGCTCAACTGCAGTCAGTTGCCGTTTGAGCAGGGAGGAGTTAGAAATTGCCTCAGTGTTGCAGATAAAAAGACGAAGACGAAAATGAAGCGAGGTGTTTCGCATAAATAGTCTGACAAGGATTTTCAGCGACAAATAAGCAGCAGCGAAGGAGCACAAAATCGAGAGGAATGCGGAGATTTGTTGTCGCGTTGAATGCTTGTTACTATTTAGCGCGTTTTGGGCGCATCCTTGCGTCAGCCATCATTTTGTTTCTAATTTTGTTGTCACGATTATGTTTTGCGTTGTTTGTTTGTGACAGTTGCTGCCAACTGTCAGTAGCGAGTTATAGAAATGCCAGCTTAATTGCTAACATTTTCGATAAATTAACTCAAAGGGAAATGGCGTTAAAGTTTCTTGCCTAACCATGAATAAGACTCTGCTTGTATGTATGGAAATTAGATTGTCCCAAGAATATATGGAAAAAAATTTGTTTGCAGATTTTGAGATGCATACCCTCTATATTTGTGATTTTTAGTCCAAAGTACCAGGTTGACCGAGCTTTGGCCGGAGTGCATAAACTTTTTAAAGATTTCAAGATTTGGATAGCTTTAAAAAAATATTTTGGAAATTAAAAAAATAAAATTGGATTTCGATATCTATTAAGTAAATTTCTTACTCCAAAACTTAGGTGGCAACCCTATTCCGAAATACGCTGGAATGGATGGTATATATCTTCAGCGTATATGTACTGTGTATACGAAAAAAAATGCTGATTTAATTTAACAAAATAAATAATAATAAATAATTTTTATTGCATAGAAGCGTGGCAACCCTCATGGAAAATATTTTCTGACCAAAGTTCTCAACAATACTTTGATTTGATATCCATATTGTGATGTTTTATAGAAATTGTGTAGAATCGAAAATAAGTGGCAACCTTACATTATTATCCGAAGGGATAACATTCGGTATATAGGAAAGCATTGTCTAAGCAGTCTTTTTTTAAGCAAAAAATTAAGTAAATATGCGATTCAAAACAGGTGGCAACCCTATTAAAAATATTTTTGAATATGATGAAATGATTTTAAAATACCTTCCATTTGGTACCCATATTGTGGTATTTTATTTAATTTGTAACTGATTTCGAATAGGTGGAAACCTTATACGAGTCTCCTCGGATATAGTGCCTATTCAGATAACCTTAAAATCCAAAACATTATCTGTGTACAAAAACGTTATCAAAATCGTTAGAGCCGTTTCCGTTACGAATTGCTCGTTTAATGCAATAAGATAGTATATATATGAAGTTTTATGGGCGTAGGATAACGATAACCCGTGCCGACTTTTAGTTGAAGTTTTAGTTGATAACTTGAATTAAATGAAGGAAAACTTGAACGCAATTCTTGTAAATCTGCATCTTTAAATTCTTAATAGGACGGCAGCATTTCTCCCAAGGACATCGAGAAAATTAATTTATGGAAAAACACAGTGAATTTGAGAGGGTGTTACAAGGCTGCAGAGCGATAAATTTTTTAGTCGAATAATTTGTGCATGTCCTGAAAATTTGCAATTGTAGACCATTTTTAATTGGTTTGACAGGGCGCATGATGAGCATTAAATTTTTATATTCAATTTTATTAACAAATTCTTTTCATCCTTTAAAAAAAATGTCTTTCTTTGTTTTTGGTATTTTTTGGCCTTTTTAACAATTATATTCAACAATTTTATAATGAGCTCGAGGCCATTTTTTAAATGAAAATTTATTGTGGAAAAGCAACAATAATTTGAAAAAATGGTAGAAGTGATAGCTATTTCGGAAATCACCACATTTCCTCATCAGACTTCTTTCAGTAGGATTCGAACCGACGATCCCACTGACTCAGCCAGTTGCCTATGCACCGTGCTAAGACGCCTTGTAAATTATCGTTTGCTTATTAAAAAATGGCCTCGAGCTCATTATAAAATTGTTGAATAAAAATGTCTTTCATAAAATTAAATACAAAAAATAAATTGTTTTAGTGTTTGACATGTTCTCTCGGGTTGATTAAAGAATAAATGTGGCAGTATTAATTAAAAAATTTTAAAAATATCCTTTGAAAATTTTACCCATTAGTATCCTTATATATAGATTATTATATAGATTTAAATTGAACTAAAGTTCTTCAAAACTCATTTTTTAGATCATAATGGACCATATTTTTGCTATTAACAAATAAAAACAAAAAAATCGGCTTTTCAGCCCACCCTAGTATGCATATGCTAATTACATGTAATACCAGTTTGTGTGCTGAAAAATATGCATTCAAAATATTTGTTTCCATAGCAGGTACACCTTATTTATGAATGCAATATTTTACAAGCTTA